>NC_140997.1:93137537-93227537 GCF_052327205.1 Somniosus microcephalus
GGAAAAGAGAGAGATGCGGCCGCTGCCCGGGGACTGGGGTTTTCACCCCTAGGCCCAGTCATAAGAACATAAGACATAAGAAATAGGAGCAGGAGTAGGCCAATCGGCCCCTCGAGCTGCTCCGCCATTCAATAAGATCATGGCTGATCTGATCCTAACCGCCAATCTACTATCGCTGAACCATCACCTGAATCTAACAGAATTAGACACACGAAATAGGAGCAGGAGCAGGCTACACGGCCCCTGGGCCCGCTCCGCTACCCACAGGGCCATGACCAATCCAAACCTAGACTCATGTCCAAATTCCTGCCCGCTCCCGTAACCCTTAATTCCCTTTACTTCTAGGAAACTGTCTATTTCTGTTTTAAATTTATATAATAATGTAGCTTCTACAGCTTTTTGGGGCAGCATATTCCATGGACCTACCACCCTCTGAGTGAAGTAGTTCCTCCTCATCTCAGTTTTGAAAGAGCAGCCCCTTATTCTAAGACTATGCCCCTAGTTCTAGTTTCACCCATCATCGGGAACATTCTCCCCGCATCCACCCGATCCAACCCCTTCACAATCTTATATGTTTCAATAAGATCGCCTCTCATTCTTCTGAACTCCAATGAGTAGAGTCCCAATCTACTCAACCTCTCCTCATATGTCCATCCCCTCATCCCCTGGATTAACTGAGTGAACCTTCTTTGTACTGACTCGAGAGCAAGTATGTCTTTTCTTAAGTATGGACACCAAAACTGTATGCAGTATTCCAGGTGCGGTCTCACCAATACCTTGTACAACTGAAGCAATACCTCCCTATTTTTATATTCTATCCCCCTAGCAATGAAAGCCAACATTCCATTGGCCTTCTTAATCACTTGCTGCACCTGCATACTAACCTTTTGAGTTTCGTGCACCAGGACCCCCAGATCCCTTTGTACTTCAGTACTTTCCAGTTTCTTGCCATAAGATAATAACTTGCTCTACGATTTTTCCTGCCAAGGTGCGTAACCTCACACTTCCAGTATTGTATTCCATCTGCCAAATCTCTGCCCACTTACTTAGCCTGTCTATGTCCCTTGCAGGTTTTTTATGTCCTCCTCACTCACTACTTTCCCTCCCATCTTAGTATCATCTGCAAACTTTGATATGTTACACTCGGTCCCCTCCTCCAAACCGTTAATATAGATTGTAAAGAGTTGGGGATCCAGCACTGACCCCTGTGGAACACCACTAGTTACTGATTGCCAGTCCGAGAATGAACCATTTATCCCAACTCTCTGCTTTCTGTTAGATAGCCAATCCTCTATCCATGCCAGAATATTACCCCCAATCCTGTGATTTTTTATCTCAAGCAATAATCTTTTGTGTGGCACCTTGTCAAATGCCTTTTGGAAGTCTAAATACACTACGTCCACTGGTTCCCCACCCTATATGTTACTTCCTCAAAGAACTCCAGCAAATTTGTCAAACATGACTTCCCCTTCATAAAACCATGCTGACTTTGTCCTATTAAATTATGATTATCCAAATGTCCTGTTACTGTCTCCTTAATAATGGACTCCAATATTTTACCTACCACAGATGTTAGGCTAACCGGTCTATAGTTTCCAGCCTTCTGTCTACTGCCCTTTTAAATAAGGGCGTTACATTAGCAGTTTTCCAGTCTGCCGGGACCTTTGCTGATTCCAGGGAGTTTTGGAAAATTATTACCAATGCATCACAATCCCTACCGCCACTTCCCTCAAGACCCTAGGATGTAAGCCATCAGGTCCAGGTGATTTATCTGCCTTGAGTCCCATTATTTTACCGAGTACCACTTCCTTAGTGATTTTGATCGTGTTTAGCTCCTCCCACCCATAGCCCCCTGTTTGTCAGTGTTGGGATATTCTTAGTGTCTTCTACTGTAAAGACTGATACAAAACATTCATTCAGTGTTTTTGCCATCTCCATATTTCCCACCATTAATTTCCCGGTCTCATCCTCTAAGGGACCAACATTTACTTTAGCCACCCTTTTTCTTTTTATATAACTATAAAAACTCTTACTATCTGTTTTTATATTTTTTGCTAATTTACTTTCATAATCTATCTCCCTTTCTTAATCAATCTTTTTGTTACTTTTTGCTGTCTTTTAAAGTTTTCCAATCCTCTATCCTCCCACTAGATTTGGCTACCTTATATGCTCTTGTTTTTAGTCGAATACTATCCTTAATTTCTTTACTTAGCCACGGATGGCTGTCTTTTCTTTTACACCCTTTTCTTCTCAGTGGAATATATATTTTTTGGAAGTTGTAAAATAACTCCTTAAATGTACACCACTGATCATGTATCGTCTTACCCTTTAATCTATTTTCCCAATCCACTCTACTCAATTCCGCTCTCATACCTTCATAGTCTCCTTTATTCAAGCTTAGCACGCTTGTTTGAGATCCAACCTTCTCACCCTCTAATTGAATATGGAATTCAACCATGTTATGGTCACTCATTCCAAGGGGATCCTTTACTAGGACATTTTTAATTAATCCTGTCTCGTTACACAGGACCAGATCTAGGTTGCTTGCCCCCTGGTCGGTTCAGTTACATACTGCTCAAGAAACCCATCCCTAATACACTCAATGAACTCATCCTCAAGGCAGCCCTGCCCAATTTGTTTTGTCCAATTAATATGATAGTTTAAATCCCCCGCCCCAGAGCCCGACCCAAGCCACCAGGTGAGCGGCCGCGCTGTCGTAGTGGCCCACTCTCTCTCTCTCTCAATTCAATTCAATTCAATGCATTTCAAATTACTTTATTGGCATGACAAGGTACATCTTATGTTGCCAAAGCACGAAAAAAACATTTATGGTTGAACACATAAACGCAGATCTATCCATACAGTGTATAAACAGATATATCCCTGTGTGTATAAATATACACTCACATAATATGTATATACTCTTTTCTTAGATTTAATGGTTGTCCTCTGCTTATGGCAAGCTGTAACATAGTTTGCCGCTAAGGTTACACAATTTCTCTGTTCCCCTAGTAGGTATGGGAGTTTTGGTCGTCATTCAAATTTTGAATTCAGGGCATATTTTTATGAATTTTGGGTAGAAATTCCCCTTATGCCCTGATATTTTCCACAAGCTGTGAGGAAGTGCATCTCTGTCTCCACCACTCCCTGACTGCAGTGAGAGCATATCCTGTCCTCTCTTGGCAGCCAGGTCTGTCTGTGTCTGCCTTTTCGATGGCCAGGCTATGCTCACTAAGTCTGTACATAGTCAAGGTTTTTCTCAATTTGCTATCTTTTACCATGGTCAGGTAATCAGCCATGTTGTATTGTCTGTTTAGGGCCAAGTAGCAATTGAGTTTGTTTTGGGTTTTTGTTGTTTCTGCCCAATATGTCAGATATTTTTTCCTTTTGCTTATTGACAATTGTGCTGGGTCGAATTCTCTGTGCTACGATGTCACTGTCCTGGGGGCTGGTTATTATTAGTAGTGTTAGTAGTTACTTCACTGAGTCCCAGGACTAGTTGACTGAGGGGACTCTTCTTTATGATCCTCTCTTGGCATTTCAGGGCTTCGTAATGATAGCAGTGGGGGTTGCTCATTTTTAGATGTTTCCAAAATTTGGTGGCTCTTTTTTGGATAGTAATTAGTAGTGGATATTGGCCTAGTTCTGCCCTGCATGCATTGTTTGCGGTTTTCCTCTGAGTCCGGAGGATACTTTTACAGAATTCTGCATGTAGGATCTCAATTGGGTGTTTGTCCCATTTTGCAAATTCTTGTTGTGTTAGCGGTCCCCACACCTCACTGCCATAGAGTGCAATTGGTTCAATTACTGATTTAAAAAATTTTGAGCCAAATGCCAATTGGGATTTCTATTTGGATTGATTTTTAATGGCATAGAAAGCCCTCCTTGCTTTCTCTTTCAGTTCATTCACAGGCAGATGAAAATTTCCCGTAGAACTGATTTTTAAGCCTAAGTATGTGTAGTTTGTGGTTTGTTCAATTTTAGTTGTTCCTCGTGTGAAATTTATCCTGGGTCCCTGATGTCTGGATCTTTGCTGGAACACAAGAACTTTGGTTTTTTGGGGGTTTATTGTCAGGGCCCAGGTCTGACAGAACGACTCTAGTAGATCCAGGTTCTGCTGTAGGCCCTCCTCAGTTGTGAGAGCAGAACCAGGTCATCTGCATAGAGGAGGAATTTAACCTTAGATTCATATAGGGTGAGGCCAGGTGCTGTAGATTGTTCAAGTAGTTCTGCCATTCACTCCCAGTCTCTCTCTCTCTCTCTCACACTCCAGTCTCTCTCTCTCTCTCATACTCCCAGTCTCTCTCTCTCTCTCACACACTCCCAGTCTCTCTCTCTCTCTCTCACACTCCCAGTCTCTCTCTCTCTCTCTCACACTCCCAGTCTCTCTCTCTCTCACACACTCCAGTCTCTCTCTCTCTCTCTCTCACACTCCCAGTCTCTCTCTCTCTCACACTCCCAGTCTCTCTCTCTCTCACCACACTCCCAGTCTCTCTCTCTCTCACACACTCCCAGTCTCTCTCTCACACACTCCCAGTCTCTCTCTCTCTCTCTCACGCTGCCAGTCTCTCTCTCACTCTCTCTGTCACACTCCCA
Organism: Somniosus microcephalus; assembly: GCF_052327205.1. Taxonomy (NCBI): domain Eukaryota; kingdom Metazoa; phylum Chordata; class Chondrichthyes; order Squaliformes; family Somniosidae; genus Somniosus; species Somniosus microcephalus. The sequence continues at coordinate 93,142,134 of NC_140997.1, forward strand.
GTCTCTCTCTCTCTCACACTCCAGTCTCTCTCTCTCTCACACTCCCAGTCTCTCTCTCTCTCTCACACTCCCAGTCTCTCTCTCTCTCTCTCCCAGTCTCTCTCTCTCTCTCTCCCAGTCTCTCTCTCTCTCCCTCCTCCCAGTCTCTCTCTCGCTCGCTCCCCCGTCTCTCTCTCTCTCTCCCCCAGTCTCTCTCTCTCTCTCTCTCACACTCCCAGTCTCTCTCTCTCTCTCACTCCCAGTCTCTCTCTCTCTCACACTCCCAGTCTCTCTCTCTCATGCTCCCAGTCGCTCTGCTCACTCTCTCTCTCACGCTCCCAGTCTCTCTCTCTCTCTCACACTCCCAGTCTCTCTCTCTCTCTCTCACACTCCCAGTCTCTCTCTCTCTCCCCAGACTCTCTCTCTCTCTCCCCCCCAGTCTCTCTCTCTCTCTCTCCCCAGTCTCTCTCTCTCTCTCCCTCCTCCAGCCTCTCTCTCTCTCTCTCGCTCCCCCGTCTCTCTCTCTCTCTCTCCCCCCAGTCTCTCTCTCTCTCACACTCCCAGTCTCTCTCTCTCTCACATTCCCAGTCTCTCTCTCTCTCCCCCAGTCTCTCTCTCTCTCTCCCCCCCCAGTCTCTCTCTCTCTCTGTCCCCCAGTCTCTCTCTCTCTCTCTCCCCAGTCTCTCTCTCTCTCTCCCCAGTCTCTCTCTCTCTCTCTCCCCAGTCTCTCTCTCTCTCTCTCTCTCTCCAGTCTCTCTCTCACTCTCTCCCCCAGTCTCCCTCTCTCTCTCTCCCCCCCGTCTCTCTCTCCCCCCCCAGTCTCTCTCTCTCTCTCGTCCAGTCTCTCTCTCTCTCTCTCTCTCCCAGTCTCTCTCTCTCTCTCTCTCTCCCCCAGTCTCTCTCTCTCTCTCTCCCAGTCTCTCTCTCTCTCCCCAGTCTCTCTCTCTCTCCCCAGTCTCTCTCTCTCTCCCAGTCTCTCTCTCTCTCCCAGTCTCTCTCTCTCTCTCCCCCAGTCTCTCTCTCTCTCTCTCCCCAGTCTCTCTCTCTCTCTCCCCAGTCCTTTCTCTCTCTCTCTCCCCCAGTCTCTCTCTCCTCTCTCTCCCCAGTCTCTCTCTCTCCTTCCCCCTCTCTCTCCTTCCTTCCCCCTCTCTCTCCTTCCACCTCTCTCTCTATCTCTCTCATCCCCCCTCTCTCTCTCTCTCCTCCCCCTCTCTCTCCCTCTCCTTCCCCCTCTCTCTCCTCCCCCTCGCTCTCATCCTCCTCCCTTTCTCTCTCTCTCCTTCCCACACAAACAGACAGACACACTCACTTGTATATAGAAAAATTAATTTTTCTTTTTTCCTAACAGAATGCCCCCAAGAAAACATAGCAGACTTGGACGCAACACTTCTGCTGCATTCCGGAAAAAGGCTGAGAGAGCTGCTGAAACTGAGCAGCAGAGACAGGCTCGCCTTCAGGCTGACCAGACAGACATGCTGCTGCTAGATCAGCTGAGAGTTCTGAACTATCTCAGGGACGTCAAGCTGCTGACAGAGCAAGACATGCTCAAGCCAGAGGTTCAGAGACTCCTGACCAGACTCAGGCACGTCAAGCAACTGATCAGGCGAGCCATACCCAAGCCAGAGCCTCACAGACTCCTCACCAGACTCAGGCACGTCAGGCTGCTGATCGGGTGAGCCATACCCAAACCAGAGCCCCAGAGACTCCTGACCAGACTCAGTCACGTCGCCAAGCCGACAATAGACGCTGACGTTTGGAATCATTGGCTCGGAGCAGCCTTCTCCTACACACCCACCATCATTATGAAGCCGACCCCACAGTCATCATTGGCAAGATGACCATCATTTGCCCTCACTGTGGCGCTCTGAAGTGGGAAGGGGAAATTGTTGGATATGCTGCAATGGAGGAAAGGTTAAACTTCCAACACTAACAGCTCCGCCTGAACCCCTACACTCACTTCTGTTCGGCCGAACTCCAGCTTCAACACATTTCCTCACTCACATCAGAAAGTACAACAACTGCTTTGCAATGACCTCTTTTGGTGCAAACAGAGTGCGTGAATCAGGATTTTGCCCAACTTTTAAAGTTCATGGACAGGTGTACCATTTAGCTGGCTCCCTACTTCCACTACCAAACGAGAGAGCTCAGTTTCTCCAAATTTACTTTTTGGGTGATGACGAAGAGCAAGCCAATCGCCGCAGGGAAGTTGCTGTTCTCCCCGCACAACAAACACCACTCAACATTGAAACTTTGATTGGGTTACAGCGCATGCTTCATCAGCAAAACCCATATGTCAAGAGTTTCAAACAGCCATCGAACAAACAACACATGAAGACCTCAAAGTTATCATCAAAGCTGACAAGACTCCTGCAGGTGAACATGAGTGATGCTTCAATGCTCCCACCAGCAATGAAGTTGCCATTGTCATTGTGAGCCAAGAATTTGAACAACGGGACATTGTCTTGCATCTGAGAGGTGGTCCACTCAAAAGAATTTCTGAGCTTCACAGGTCATATGATCCTATGCAATACCCGCTTTTGTTTTGCCATGGGGAAGATGGATATGATGCGTATAACAAGATCCCACATGTTGACCCAAAACTGGTGTGCCACCTACAGCCCAAACTCAAAAAATGGTTTCTGCATGGAATTCTATTCATACAGGCTGATGGAACGACAACCTGCTTCAAACCACCTGCTTCAGTGTGCGAGACTTCTCCACCAGTTCCTCACTGACATGTATGCAAAAATGGAAGGAGAGCGTCTTAATTGGTTCCGGAATTAACCAAACTCACTTGAGAGTCACAGACTATATACACTTACGAGATGCTGTGGCCAATGATGGCAACACTGAGGACATTGGTCAAATGGTCATCCTACCATCCACCTTTGTTGGAGGTCCCAGGTACATGCATGAGCACACACAAGATGCCATGACCTATGTCAGAAACTATGGCAGACCTGACCTCTTCATCACCATGACTTGCAATCCCCAATGGCAGGAGTTCCCACCCAAAGCTGGGTACTAAAAGGCATGACCTCATAGCACGGGTCTACAACCTCAAGGTTAAAAAACTGCTCAAACTCCTGACAGTGGGCAAGCTTTTTGGTGCACACACCATTGCTACATGTACAGCATTGAGTGGCAGAAGAGAGACTTCTCATGTTCATCTTTTACTCTGGCTTCAGGCAAAGATTCACCCCAATCAAGTTGATTCCTTCATCTCTGCAGAGCTACCCGATAAGGACAAGGATCCAATCCTCTTTCATGTTATTGTAAAAAATATGATTCATGGTCCTTGTGGCCGACACAACCCTTCTTCTCCCTGCATGAAAAACAATGCATGTACAAAAGGGTACCCAAAGCCACTCCGCGAAGAAACTCAGCATGGGGATGATGGCTATCCTTCCTACAGGAGAAGGGGCAAATAGAGTGGAGGTTTCAGCACTGAGATAACAATGCGCACTAGAAAATCTAGCGACTCAGGTCAACCTGGTCCATCAACTCAGACAACACATCACATTCAGACATTGGAAGTTGACAACCGTTGGATTGTTCCTTACTGTCCACTCCTATCCAGGCTCTTCAAATGTCACATCAATGTGGAGTACTACCACTCAGTTAAGTCTATCAAATATGTGTGCAAGTACATGCATAAGGGCAATGACCAAGCTGTCTTTTATCTTCAACCGGCTGGACAACAGAATCAAAATGATGAGATCACCACACATCTGATGGGCCGTTACATCTGCAGCAATGAGGCAGCCTTGCGAACTTTTGGATTTGACATCCACAAGCGTTACCCCACTGTCACTAAATTGGATGTTCACTTGCAAAATGGACAAAGGGTTTTATTCCGACCAGGAAATGCCAGGCAACGTGCCGAGGAACCTCCAAAGACAAAACTTACAGCATTCTTTCAGTTGTGCCAAGCGAATGACTTTGCAAAGACACTTTTGTACCATCAGGTGCCCAAGTACTACACCTGGCAGCCAAACAAAACATGGAGGGCTCGGCGCCGTGGACTAGGTCGAAAGGAAGTTCCTGGTCATACAGGGGTGTACTCATCAGATGCACTTGGCAGAGTCTACACGGTCCATCCAAACAACACAGAGTGCTTTCACCTTCGTCTACTCCTCCATGAGGTTGCTGGCCCCACATCATTTAATGACCTCAAGACTGTCACTGGCCATCTCTGTGACTCTTTTCAAGAAGCTTGCCGCAGGAGAGGACTCATTGAGGGTGACATTCATTGGCATGCAACGATGACAGAAGCTGCTCTGTTTTACTCCCCCAATAGGCTACGAAAACTCTTTGCCATTATAATTGCCCGCTGCAGCCCTTCCAACCCGATGCAATTGTGGGAAGATCACAAAGACAGCCTCACAGAAGACATCTTACGCCAACTCGGCAGAGCCAACCCCACAATGGCACTCAACTACACTGATGCGATGTACAATCAGGCATTGATCCTTTTGGAGGACAAGACTTTGGCATTGGCTGGCAAGTCTCTGACTCAGTTGAACCTTCCATCTCCCAATAGGAATGATTCTCCAGGTCTCAGCAGAGAGGTCCTCAGAGAAACCACCTACAATGTTGAGGAACTGACCTCCTTTGTCACCGTCACTGAGCCTAAATTGCTTCCAGACCAGAAACAGACTTACAGGTTGGTTCTCGATATGGTGGAAAACAACACTGCTGGCATTATCTTCCTCGATGCACCTGGTGGAACAGGAAAGACATTCCTGATCAATCTTTTGCTGGCCACGGTTCGCTCTAAGGGATTCATTGCACTGGCTGTTGCCTCATCAGGAATCGCTGCAACTCTTCTGCAAGGAGGTCGCACTGCCCACTCAACCTTTGCTCTCCCTCTGGATCTGACAAGACAAGAACAACCAGTGTGTAACATTAGCAAAGGAACTGGTGCTGCTGAGATGCTTCAAAAGTCTCGATTGATTGTGTGGGATGTGTGTACAATGGCCCACAAGAGGGCACTTGAAGCACTCAACAGAACTCTTCAAGATCTGAGAGGCAATGATAGGCTGATGGGTGGCATCACCCTGTTGCTGGCAGGTGATTTCCGCCAAATCCTGCCAGGTGTCCCCAGAGGAACACCAGCGGATGAACTCAATGCATGTCTCAAGGCATCCCATCTGTGGCCACATGTGCAAACAGTCCATTTGACGACAAACATGCATGTTCATATGCATGGTGACGAGATGTCAGAATCCTTTGCGTGACTTTTACTACAATTGGGAGAAGGAAAGTTGCCCATTGACAGCAGTGGACAAATCACAATTCCTCCAGACTTTGGCAGTCAAGTAACAACAGTTGATGAGTTGATCTCAAACGTGTATCCAAACCTCCTCAATCACTTCAAAGATCACAACTGGCTGTGTGAACGGTCAATACTTGCACCTAGGAATGATACTGTCAAACACATAAACATGCTCCTTCTTCAAAAACTCCCTGGCCAAGAGCACATTTACAAAAGCGTTGATACTGTTTGTGACAGTGCTGATGTGGTATGTTACCCCATTGAGTTCCTCAACTCATTGCAGCCTTCAGGAACGCCTCCTCACGAACTGGTACTGAAGGAAGGCACCCCCATCATGCCCCTAAGAAACATATCTCCACCAAAGTTGTGCAATGGAACCAGACTGGCAGTCAAAAAGCTCATGCCAAATCTCATTGAGGCTACCATCATCTCAGGCTGTGCCAGAGGGGAGGATGTTCTCATTCCTCGAATTCCTATGATACCAACTAATTTGCCATTTCAATTCAGAAGGCAACAGTTCCCTCTGAGAATTTATTTTGCAATGTCAATCAACAAGGCACAGGGGCAGACTTTGAAGGTTGCTGGCATCAACTTACTCACGCCCTGTTTTTCACATGGCCAGTTGTACGTGGCATGTTCAAGAGTTGGTGCATCCAGGAATCTGTTCATTTTAACACCGTCAGGAAAAACAGAAAATGTTATCTATCAATGGGCTCTCCAATAATAGAGTGCTCTCACCTTCATCTACTCCTCCATGAGGTTGCTGGCCCAACCTCATTTAATTACCTCAAAACTCGTACTGGCCATCTCTGTGCCTCCTTTTGTAAAAGCTTGCAGCAACAGAGGACTCCTTCAGGATCACATTCGTTGGCATCCAACGATGACAGAAGCTGCTCTGTCTTACTCCCCCAAAAGGCTACGACATCTCTTTGTGGCCATCCTTTGCTCTAAGGGATTCATTGCACTGGCTGTTGCCTCATCAGGAATCGCTGCAATTCTTCTCCAAGGAGGTTGCACTGCCCACTCAACCTTTCCTGTCCCTCTGGATCTGAATAGACAACAACACCCAGTGTGTAACATTACCACAGCAACTGGTGCTGCTGAGCTGCTTCCAAAGTCTAAACTCATTGTGTGGGATGAGTGTACAAAGACCCACGAGAGGGCACTTGAAGAACTCAACAGCACTCTACAAGATCTGAGAGGCTGCATACCTACTACAAGATAACAGATTTAACAGTGTAATGTTGAATACATTTTTATTGATTATAAAATCACTCTGTACAATACCAAACCCATTGGGTTTGCAAACCTTTACCAGAACGAGTATTCACTCAGTCTTTGGTTGTAACTCCACCATATTGTAAAATGTTCTACTCTTCTGCATTATTGGCATAAATGTTTCTAAACTGACCTCTAAATGACTGAGATAGTATCTTTTATTTCCCTATTCAACTCATACACTGAAACATTGTGAATAATGTTATATCACTCCTGGGTGCTTAGGAAGAGCTCTTCAATCCCAACAGTTTTATAAACAGTTTTATAAACATGGCACAGCGTTCTTGAGTTCCCTCGGCACCGCCGGGCACTCCAGCTAGTATATAATAAAGTGGTTCATCTGTCTGTCTGTCTGTCCTCTATACACTCAAAAGTTATAGAGCGTACCTGTACATATGTTATATCAAAAGAAAGCTTATGATGATGGAAGTGTCATAGGCATATTTACTTTTTGGTCAGACAAAAACTGTTTGGACAGTATACAAAAAACGTTCAAAAAATTGACAACTCCGCTCATTAGCGTTGAGTGACGTGATGGTTGACCAATCGTACAGGGGATAGCGTTGAGTGACGTGATGGTTGACCAATCAGTGCATCACGGGGGGGGGGTTCAATGTGTGTGTGGGCGGGCCATCCTACAGGGGATAGCATTGAGTGACGTGATGGTTGACCAATCCTACAGTTGAGTGACCTGATGGTTGACCAATCGGTGCGTCACGGGGGGCGTTTCATTGCGTGTGTGGGCGGGGCCTAATCCTTCTGAGCTGAGGTGAGTGGCCGCCATCTTGATTCCTAACTCTTGATTTATTTTTCCCACTTTCTGTGTGTTTATTTTTCCCACTTTCAACACAATTAGTTTTTTATAAAAAGTAAATTAATTTGTAAATATTTTTTCTAAGCTCATTAATTTTCCTAGCTTTCACCCTCTTTTTTTGCTCTTGACTCGCTGCCTCCGCCAGGCGCCACAACCTTGAAGGGTTACCCTGGCAACCGGGCCCGGGCCTCTCTCACAGCCTGTAGCTGCTCAGGAGGGCAGGGGGGGGGAAGAAAGTTTTCCCCGGCAACCGGGCCCGGGCCTCTCTCACAGCCTGTAGCTGCTCAGGAGGGCAGGGGGGGGGAAGAAGGTTTTCCCTGGCAACCGGGCCCGGGCCTCTCTCACAGCCTGTGGCCGCTCAGGAGGGCGGGAGGGGGGGAGGAGGGTTACCCCGGCAACCGGGCCTGGGTCTCTCTCACAGCCTGTAGCCGCTCAGGAGGGGGGGAGGGTTACCCCGGCAACCGGGCCCGGGCCTCTCTCAGCATCAACCGCGCGGCCCGAGAGCCCGACCGAAAACGCGCAGGTCAGCGGCGGCGTCGCTCGCACGGGTGCTCCAGGTCACCAAGGCCTCTCCCTCTCTCCTCCCACCCCCCCTCTCTCTCCTCCCACCCCACCCCCTCTCTCTCCTCCCCCCCCTCTCCCTCCGCCCCCCTCTCTCCTCCCCCCTCCCTCTCCTCCCCCCCTCTCCTCCCCCTCTCTCCTCCCCCCTCTCTCCTCCCCCCTCTCTCTCCTCCCCCCTCTCTCCTCCCGCCCTCTCTCCTCCCCCCTCTCTCCACCCCCTCTCTCCTCCCCCTTCTCTCTCCTCCCCCCCTCCTCCCCCTCTCTCCTTCCCCCCTCTCCTCCCCCTCTCTCTCTCCTCCCCCCCTCTCTCTCTCCTCCCCCCTCTCTCTCCTCCCGCCCCTCTCTCTCCTCCCCCCCTCTCTCCTCCCCCTCCCTCTCTCCTCCCCCCCCTCTCTCCTCCCCCTCTCCTCCCCCCCTCTCTCCTCCCCCCTCTCTCTCTCCTCCCCCCTCTCTCTCCTCCCCCTGTCCTCCCCCTCTCTCTCCTCCCCCCCTCTCTCCTCCCCCTCTCTCTCCTCCCCCCCTCTCTCCTCCTCCCCCTCTCTCCTCCCCCCTCTCTCTCCTCCCCCTCTCTCTCCTCCCCCTCTCTCTCCTTCCCCCTTTCTCTCTCTCTCCTTCCCCCTCTCTCTTTGCCTCTCTCTCTCTCCCTCTCTCCCTCTCTCCTTCCCACACAGACAGGCAGACAGACAAACTCATTTATATATATATAAAAATTATTTCTGCTTTTTTCATAACAACATGCCCTCAAAAAACCCTCGGCACCGCCAGGCACTCCAGCTAGTATTATATATTATATTATATATAAAGGATCGTGTGTCTGTCTGTCTGTCCGGGCTTAACTCAAAAGTTATAGAGCGTACCTACACATATGTTATATTAAAAGAAAGCCTATGATTAGGGGAGTGTCATAGGCATATTTACTTTTGGTCAGACAAAACTTGTTCGGACACTATACAAAAAACATTCAAAAAACGGACAAAATCCGCTCATTAGCGGTTGACCAATCCTACAGGGGAATCCGCTCATTAGCGTTGAGTGACTTGAAGGTTGACCAATCCTATGGGGGGAGCACACTGCATCACGGGGGCGTTTCATGGCATATCTGGGCGGGGCCTAATCCTGCAGCCTGCCGTTAGTGCCTCACAAAATGGCGGCCGCCCTTCTTCACCCGCAAAATCTCCCTCCGGCTCTCACCTTTTAGTGGGGGAGAGGCTGCTTTAAATTAGACTCTTCATCTCTTTTGTTTTTCTTTTCTCTGGCCGACAAACATGCGGCCCGAGAGACAGCGAGCGGGGGAGCAGCGGCGGTGGGCCGCAGCGGGAGCTGAGCTCGGGTGAGCGACGGTGGGCCGCAGCGGGAGCTGAGCTCGGGTGAGTTAGGCCGGGCCTGAGGCACTACGCCACGCGCGAGGGCTCCGCTTCACCGGAGCGGCAGGGCTCCATCGGGCCGGGCCTGAGACGCTAGGCCGTGCACGGGGGCTTGGGTCGGAACGGGAGCTCAGCTCAGGTAAGTCGGGCCAGGCCTGAGGTGCTAGGGAGGGAAAGGGGAGGGAGGGAGAGAGAGGAAAGGAGGGAGAGACGGGGAGGGAGAGAGAGAGGGGGAGGGAGGGAGAGAGGGACGGAGAGGAGAGGGGGAGAGGAGAGAGAGGGAGAGGGGAGGGAGGGAGAGTGGGGAGGGAGGGGGAGAGGGAGAGTGGGGAGGGAGGGGGAGAGAGAGAGAGGGGAGGGAGAGAGAGAGCGGGGAGGGAGGGGGAGAGAGAGGGGAGAGAGAGGGGCAGGGAGAGAGAGAGGGGAGAGAGAGAGTGGCAGGGAGAGAGAGGGGGAGGGAGAGAGAGAGGGTGAGGGAGGGAAAGAGTGAAGGGGTGGGAGAGGGAGGGAGAGCTTGCCTTCTTCCTTCCTTCCTTCGGCCGCCGCAATTCAAACTTCCCGCCGACCTCACTAAATGGCGGCCGCCCTTCTTCACCCCGCCGGGCTCTGAGTCCAGCCCCTACCCCGGGGTGTCTTCTCTCTTCTCTATCTCCTTCCCTCACTCTCTCCTTCCCTCTCTCTCTCTCTCCTTCCCTCTCTCTCTCTCTCTCTCTCCTTCCCTCTCTCTCTCTCCTTCCCTCTCTCTCTCTCCTTCCCCCCTCTCTCTCTCTCTCCTTCCCTCTCTCTCTCCTTCCCTCTCTCTCTCCTTCCCTCTCTCTCGCTCCTTCCCTCTCTCTCTCCCTCCTTCCCTCTCTCTCCCTCCTTCCCTCTCTCTCTCTCCCTCCTTCCCTCTCTCTCTCTCTCTCCTTCCCTCACTCTCACTCTCTCTCCTTCCCTCTCTCTCTCTCTCTCTCCTTCCCTCTCTCTCTCTCTCTCTCTCTCTCCTGTTGTGGTGAAAATAAATTCACATCTAAACCGTGTAAAAGTAAAAAGATGCAGTTTATTATCAGAGCTCTGGGAGAAGTGTCTCAGACCCCACGGTCTGTGTGAGCACCTTCTCGTTCTCTCTTGGTTGGTACAGCTTTTTATTCTATTTTCATCCAATCACTTTGTATTACAATAATCACCTGATCACATATGGATTCTTTTCAGTATTAGTAAAGGTTATTTACATCTTACTATGCCTTTGGTCACAGGTCAAATTCCCATGACCCCTATATTCTGCTGTGTCTACAATTTTTAGCTAAAGCAGCATATTCCTTATCGCTTACGCAAAACGCACATGTTCTGTCTGGTCCCACAACTGCGTCTTATCTTGGTTTTTCGAAGCTTCTCACACTGTTCTTTGTTTAGTTTTGCCTTTTTACGTAAATCAATTTTTATTGTGATATTTCTTATCTCAACCTGGTTTCTTTTAGTCACTTTCACATGACCCCACTCCTTTGTTCTGATTTTAATTTTGCTGGCATCACTTAAGTAGTGGTCACCTCGGCTGTCCGAATTCTGAGAGGGTTCAATTTAACCCCTTCAATACAATAGCTAATTAATCCTCCCCTGCAATGATTCTGGCAGTTAGGCCCTCGTGACCCTTCTTGGTCTGCAATACTGGGTTGCAGGTCATAGGTTACAGTATCAACAACTCGTTTGTAACTGAGCCCATTCTTTCTGTTCTGTTTCTTATCTCTGCCACCTGGATTATGACGTCTGGTTCTACAGGCTGCCAGACCATATTTGCTAGGCTGAGGCTTCTTTAATAATCTACGCAAGCCATTTTGTTTCTTTATGTTACTACTTTAAGTTTAGCTGACAGCTTTATTAAATCTTTCTCACACTTCAGGATTAGCTGTGTGTAGCTTGGTGGCTGTGTCTTACCCTGTTCTTGTAAGGCTCCATTGTATAATGTCCTTGGGCTGGGCTGGTTTATTGCCACCTGGTTTCTTCTCAGCTCTTAGTGATATTGCACATGACCCCACTCTTTTTCCTTTGTCTGAAGTAATTTGTTTGCCCTGCATTTTAAACACTGAAAGGATTTGCTTTTAACCCTTTCACTTCCCCCTCTCTCTCTCTCTCTCCTTCCTTCTCTCTCTCTCTCTCCTTTCCTCTCTCTCTCTCCTTCCCTCTCTCCCCCCCCTCTCTCTCCTTCCCTCTCTCTCTCCTTCCCTCTCTCTCTCTCTCTCTCCTTCCCTCTCTCTCCTTCCCTCTCTCTCTCTCTCCTTCCCTCTCTCTCTCCTTCCCTCTCTCTCTCTCTCCTTCCCTCTCTCTCTCTCTCCTTCCCTCTCTTTCTCTCTCTCTCTCCTTCCCTCTCTCTCTCTCCTTTCCTCTCTCTCTCCTTCCCTCTCTCTCTCTCTTTCCCTTTCTCTCTCTCTCTCTCCTTCCCTCTGTCTCTCTCTCACCTTCCCCCTCTCTCTTTCCCTCTCTGTCTCTCTTTCTCTCTCTCTCTCTCTCTCCTTCCCACACAGACAGACAAACTCATTTATATATATATATAAAAATTATCTCTACTTTTTTCATAACAACATGCCCTCAAAAAACCCTCGGCACCACCGGGCGCTCCAGCTAGTTGAAAATAAAATGGACAGGTACTGTGATAGAGAGACTGAAATTTTCCACACTCTGTACTCTACACTTTGCACAGCAAGACTGATCCCTGGAACCTGTGGAGGAAGCCTCGAGATTGCCCAGCTGTTAAATTTGGTGTTACAACCTTTAAGAACTTATTTCTGTAACCAATTGAGAAATATCACAAAACCTTTTTCTATTAACCCCTCGGACTGTTGCCATCCTGTTCTGTTATTAGCGAGACTAAATCCCAATAAATACAAGAACCTACAAGAATTGTATGTCTGGGTCAAGATCTCTATTAACTGCTAATAAAACCAGCAATTGGCAAATCTTCTGTCACATCCTATTTAATGATGAATCCAATCAAAACACAAACCAAAAATACTCAACAAGAGTCTATGGCAGGGGTCGGCGTGGGTGTGGAAGTGATTTAGCACACTGTCCTTTCATTTACAGAACATGGATTCCCTTAAGGTGTCAGCTTTGGCTCAGTGGCCAGCTCTCTCACTTCTGAGTCAGAAGGTCATGGGCTCAAGTCCCATTCCAGAGACTTGAGCACATAATCTAGGCTGACACTCCCAGTGCAGTGCTGAGGGAACGCTGTACTGTTGGAGTTGTCATCTTTCAGATGAGATGTTAAACAAAGGCTCTGTCTGCTCTCTCAGGTGGGTGTAAAAGATCCCATGGCACTATTTGAAGAAAAGCAGGGGAGTTCTCCCTGGTATTCTGTCCAATATTTATCCCTCAACCCACACCTAAAACACGTTATCTGGTCATTATCACATTGCTGTTTGTGGGAGCTTGCTGTGTGCAAATTGGCTGCCGTCTTTCCTACATTACATCAGTGACTAAACTTCAAAAGTCCTTCATTGGCTGTAAAAAGCGCTTTGGGACGACCTGAGGTTGTGAAAGGCGTTATAGAAATGCAAGTTCCTTCTTTAACTAGCGGGGTACTGCAAGGATCAGTGATTGGGTCTCAGCTATTTACAATCTATATTAATGACTTAGATGGAGGGACTGAGTGTAACGTATCCAAGTTTGCTGATGATACAAAGTTAGGTGGGAAAGTAAGCTGTGAGGAGAACGCAGAGAGGCTGCAGAGATATAGACAGGTTGACTGAGTGGGCAAGAAAATGGCAAATGGAATACAATGTGGGGAAGTGTGAAGTTATCCACTTTGGTGGGAAAAACAAAAAAAGAATATTTTTTTTGAATGGTGAGAGACTGGGAAATGTTTGCACTCAGAGGAACCTGAATGTCCTTGTAAATGAATCACAGAAAGTTAACATGCAGGTACAGCAATCAATTAGGAAAGCAAATGGTATGTTAGCTTTTGTTACAAAGGGATTAGAGTATAAGTGTAAAGAAGTCTTACTACAATTATACAGGGCATTGGTGAGGCCACACCTGGAGTATTGTGTGCAGTTCTGGTCTTCTTACCTAAGGAAGGATATATTTGCCATAGAGGGAGTGCAGCAAAGGTTTACTAGACTGGCTCCTGGGATGGGGGGATTGCCCTATGAAGAGTGATTGAGTAGACTAGGCCTATATTTCTTAGAGTTTAGAAGAATGAGAGGTGATTTAATTGAAACATATAAAATTCTTAAGGGGCTTGACAGGGTTAATGCTGGGAAAATGTTTCCCCTGGCTGGGGAATCTAGAACACAGCATCACAGAATAAGGGGTAGACTATTTAGGACTGAGATGAGGAGAAATTTCTTCACCCAGAGGGTGGTGAATCTTTGGAATTCTCTACCCCAGAGAGCTGTGGATGCTCAGTCATTCAATATATTCAAGACAGAGGTCGATAAAGTTTTGGGAACGAAGGGAATCGAGGGATATGGGGATAGTGCAGGAAGGTGGAGTTGAGGTAGAAGATCAGCCATGATTTTGTTGAATGGCGGAGCAGGCTCGAGGGGCCAAATGGCCTACTCCTGCTCCTATTTCTTATGTTCTTATACTGGGTGCCTGAAGTGGTGAAGTGTTCCATTCCTAGCTCTGTAATATCACTGACAGTAATTTCTAGACTGTGCAGATTTAAATCCATTAAAGGATTCCTTCCTGCTTCTTAACATTACTGATACATGGAAGTGGGATTTAATCTGATATATACTGTAACATGATATATATTCACAGTAAAATCATTTTGGTGTAATTTGACAATGCCATATTGACCCTGAATATTTTTGTACAGAGAGAGTGTCCATTACTGCTCCATGTAACAGTAAATACATCAGCAGGACATCAAGTGCAATAGCAATGATCCTGAGCAACCAGTCATGCACAAAAAACAAATTCAGTCACACAGAGAAGATTGTTGGCTGTGAGGTGCCTGGTTCCACAGCTTTATCCTGATGGATTAAACAAGAGTTCTTTCATTTTAAATAGAATTTTGTGCTCACAAGATACTTTGCATTTCAGGCAGCAGAGACGCACAAGGCTCACTCTACACTGCCCCATCAAACACTCTCAGGACAGGTACAACACAGGTTAGGTACAGAGTAAAGCTCCCTCTACACTGCCCCATCAAACACTCTCAGGACAGGTACAACACAGGTTAGATACAGAGTAAAGCTTCCTCTACACTGTCCCATCAAACACTCACGGGGCAGGTACAACACGGGTTAGGTGCAGAGTAAAGCTCCCTCTACACTGTCCCATCAAACACTCCCGGGGCAGGCAAAACATGGGTTAGATACAGAGTAAAGCTCCCTCTACACTGCCCCATCAAACACTCTCAGGACAGGTACAACACAGGTTAGATACAGAGTAAAGCTCCCTCTACACTGCCCCATCAAACACTCTCAGGACAGGTACAACACAGGTTAGATACAGAGTAAAGCTTCCTCTACACTGTCCCATCAAACACTCACGGGGCAGGTACAACACGGGTTAGGTGCAGAGTAAAGCTCCCTCTACACTGTCCCATCAAACACTCCCGGGGCAGGCAAAACATGGGTTAGATACAGAGTAAAGCTCCCTCTACACTTTCCGATCAAACATTCCCAGGGCAGGTACAACACGGGTTAGATACAGAGTAAAGCTCCCTCTACAGTGTCCCATCAAACACTCCCAGGGCAGGTACAGCACGGGTTAGATACAGAGTAAAGCTCCCTCTACACTGCCCCATCAAACACTCCCAGGGCAGGTACAACACGGGTTAGATACAGAGTAAAGCTGCCTCTACACAGTCCCATCAAACACTCCCGCGGCAGGTATAACACGGGTTAGGTACAGAGTAAAGCTCCGTCTACACTGTCCCATCAAACATTCCGAGGGCAGATAAGCACGGGTTAGAAACAGAGTAAATCTCCCTCTACACCATCTCCAACAAACACTCCCAGGGCAGGTACAGCACAGGTTAGATACGTAGTAAAGCTTCATCTACACTGTCCCATCAAACACTCCCAGGGAAGGTAGAGCATGGGTGTTAGATATAGAGTAAAGCTCCCTCTACACTGTCCCATAAAACACTCCCAGAGCAGGTACAGCACGGATTAGATACAGAGAAAAGCTCCCTCTACACTGTCCGATCAAACACTCCCAGGGCAGGTACAGCATGGGTTAGATACAGAGTACAACTCCATCTACACTGCCCCATCAAACACTCCCAGGGCAGGTACAGCATGAGTTAGATACAGAGTACAGCTCCCTCTACACTGTCCCATTAAACACTCCCAGGGCAAGTACAGCACGGGTTAGATACAGAGGAAAGCTACCACTACACAATCCCATCAAACACTGCCAGGGCAGGTATAGCACAGGTTAGATACAGATTAAAGCTCCCTATACACTGTCCCAGCAAACAATCCTTGGGCAGGTACAGCACAGGCTAGATACAGAGTAAAGCTCCCTCTACACTGTCTCATCAAACACTCCCAGGGCAGGTACAGCAAAGGTTAAATACAGAGTAAAGCTCCCTCTACACTGTCCAATCAAACACACCCAGGGCAGGAAAAGCACGGGTTAGATACAGAGTAAAGCTTCCTCTACACTGTCCCATCAAACACTCCCAGGGCAGGTACAGCAGAGGTTAGATACAGAGTAAAGCTCCCTCTACACTGCCCCATCAAACACTCCCAGGGCAGGTACAGCATGGGTTAGATACAGAGTAAAGCTCCCTCTACACTGCCCCATCAAACACTCCCAGGGCAGATACAGCATGGGTTAGATACAGAGTACTGCTCCCTCTACACTGTGCCATCAAACACTCCCAAGGCAGGTACAGCATGGGTTAGATACAGAGTAAAGCTCCCTCTACACTGTCCCAGCAAACACTCCCAGGGCAGGTACAGCACAGGTTCCATACAGAGTAAAGCTCCCTCTACACTGTCCCATCAAACACTCCCAGGGCAGATATAACACGGGTTAGATACAGAGTAAAGCTCCCTCTACACTGTCCCAACAAACACTCCCAGGGCAGGTACAGCATGGGTTAGATACAGAGTAAAGCTACCACTACACAATCCCATCAAACACTGCCAGGGCAGGTACAGGATGGGTTAGATACAGAGTAAAGCTCCCTCTACACTGTCCCATCAAACACTCCCAGGGCAGATATAACACGGGTTAGATACAGAGTAAAGCTCCCTCTACACTGTCCCAACAAACACTCCCAGGGCAGGTACAGCATGGGTTAGATACAGAGTAAAGCTACCACTACACAATCCCATCAAACACTGCCAGGGCAGGTACAGCATGGGTTAGATACAGAGTACAGCTCCCTCTACACTGTGGCATCAAACACTCCCAAGGCAGGTAGAGCATGGGTTAGACACAGAGAAAAAAATCCCTCTACACTGCCCCAGCAAACACTCCCAGGGCAGGTACAACACGGGTTAGATACAGAGTAAGGCTCCCTCTACACTGTCCCGTGAAACAATCTCAGGGCAGGTACACCACGGGTTAAATACAGAGTAACGCTCCCTCTACGCTGTCCCGTCAAACACTCCCAGGGCAGGTACAGCATAGGTAAGATACAGAGTAAGGCTTCCTCTACACTGTCCCATCAAACACTCCCAGGGCAGGTACAGCATGGGGGTTAGATACAGAGTAAACCTCCCTCTACACTATCCCATCAAACACTCCCAGGGCAGGTACAGTACGGGCTAGATACAGAGTAAAGCTCCCTCTACACTGTCCCGTCAAACACGTCGAGGGCAGGTACAGCACGGGTTAGATACAGAGTAAAGCTCCGTTTACACTGTCCCATTAAACACTCCCAGGGCAGGTACAGCACAGGTAAGATACAGGGTAAAGCTCCCTCTACACAGCCCCATCAAACACTCCCAGGGCAAGTACCGCACGGGTAAGATACAGAGTAAAGCTCCCTCTACACTGTCCCATTAAACACTCCCAGGGCAGGTACAGCATGGGGGTTAGATACAGAGTAAAGCTCCGTCTACACTGTCCCATAAAACACTCCCAGGGCAGGTATCACACGGGTTAGATACAGAGTAATGCTCCCGCTACACTGTCACATCAAACACTCCCAGGGCAGGTATAACACGGGTTAGATACAGAGTAAAGCTCCCTCTACACTGTCCCAACAAACACTCCCAGGGCAGGTACAGCATGGGTTAGATACAGAGTAAAGCTACCACTACACAATCCCATCAAACATTGCCAGGGCAGGTACAGCATGGGTTAGATACAGAGTACAGCTCCCTCGACACTGTGCCATCAAACACTCCCAAGGCAGGTAGAGCATGGGTTAGACACAGAGAAAAAAATCCCTCTACACAATCCCATCAAACACTCCCAGGGCAGGTATAGCACAGGTTAGACACAGAGTAAAGCTCCCTCTACACTGTCCCAGCAAACACTCCCAGGGCAGGTACAGCACAGGTTCCATACAGAGTAAAGCTCCCTCTACACTGTCCCATCAAACACTCCCAGGGCAGGTACAGCATAGAGGTTAGATACAAAGTAAAGCTCCCTCTACACAACCCGTCAAACACTCCCAAGGCAGGTACAGTACTGGTTAGATACAGAGTAAAGCTCCCTCTACACTGTCCCGTCAAACACGTCGAGGGCAGGTACAGCACGGGTTAGATACAGAGTAAAGCTCCCTTTACACTGTCCCATTAAACACTCCCAGGGCAGGTACAGCACAGGTAAGATACAGAGTAAAGCTCCCTCTACACTGTCCCATCAAACACTCCCGGGGCAGGTACAGGACAGGTTGGATACAGAGTAAAGCTCCCTCTACACTGTCCCAACAAACACTCCCAGGGCAGGTAGAGCATGGGTTAGATACAGAGTAAAGCTACCACTACACAATCCCATCAAACACTGCCAGGGCAGGTACAGCATGGGTTAGATACAGAGTACAGCTCCGTCTACACTGTGCCATCAAACACTCCCAAGGCAGGTAGAGCAGGGTTAGACACAGAGAAAAAATCCCTCTACACAATCCCATCAAACACTCCCAGGGCAGGTATAGCACAGGTTGGATACAGAGCAAAGCTCCCTCTACACTGTCCCAGCAAACACTCCCAGGGCAGGTGTGATGAAATATATGCCTTCATCAGCCTATGTGTTTTACCTGTGTGTTTCACCTGTTTGTATTGTGTGAACCGCCCCCTTTTGTTCCTATTGTGTGTATTGGCTACGCCCCTGTCTTTTGCCATATAAAGGTCTCAGGAGCTGGATGAGTCATTCCTACCAGACGCCCGATGTGGGAAGACCTGTAATGCTGCTATGTTCTTAGTGATTAAAAGCCTTAGTTGAATCCTTTAAATTCCTTGTCTTTGAGTTATTGAAGGCAAATCAATTTTAATCACTAAAACACCAGGATGGATCGACTGCTGAAACCAGAGCGCTTGGATCTGGACCCCCATGCCTCAGACGCAGCCACACAGTTCGGACACTGGTTCCAATGCTTCGAATTTTTCATTGCAAACTCATCCACTGCCATAGCCGCAGCCGAAACCGCTACCGGAGACATGAAACTGGGAATCCTGCGAAACTGGGTGAGCCATCGGGTCTCCCCCCTCATCCAAGATGCCACCAGCTACGAGGAGGCCTGCACCATCCTGAAGGCCCACTACGCGCGGCCAATAAACGTGGTGTACGCCAGGCATCTTCTGACTACTCGCACGCAGCGGCATGATGAGTCACTAGAGGACTTTATACTAAACCTAAAAGTACTGGGCAGAGACTGTAACTGTAAGGCCGTGTCTGCCATCGTGTACACGGAGGAGCTGATTCGAGACTCCCTTATTGCGGGCCTCAGTTCAAATTATATTCGGCAGAAACTGTTTGAAAAGGAGGGACTGGACTTAAAACAGGCTATAGATATAGCGCAATCGCTGGATATGGCCCAGAGGAACTCTGAATCCTGTTCCCCTGGCCACGCGGCCCACTCCGCCTCGTGCGCGCCGTGGGGGCTGCCATCTTGGAAGCCATCTTCACCTCCCAGGTCTCAGGCCAGCCCAGCACCATCGGAGCCCCAGCCTCCACCCAGGAGCCCCACTACTGCCGCAATGCATCGGGGCCCGAAATGCTACTTCTGCAGCCAGGACAAACACTCCAGGCATCTGTGCCCAGCGAAGGGCACCACCTGTTTTAAATGCGGGAAGAAAGGACATTTCAGCAAAGTCTGCAGAGGGAACCCCGCCTCCAACTCCACCACCGCCGCGTGCGCGCCGTGGGAACGGCCATCTTGGAAGCCATCTTGTCCACCCTCATGGAGTCCACCATCTTGCCCCGACTACACGGACCTCCAGGACCCACTGGTGGCCTCGATCACAGTGGATCAGTCCAGGCCGCATCCGTTGTCTAAATCGATGATGGACATAGAGGTAAACGGGAACAAGGTTAAATGCTTGATTGACTGCGGGAGCACCGAAAGCTTTATTCATCCTAGCCTGGTAAAACGACTTTCACTAACGATAGTCCCCACACAGGGCAAAATCGCCATGGCTGATAAGACTCATACCTCAAAAATCACAGGTTTCTGCGCGGTTATGCTGTCGGTAAAAGGCACTGATTACAGAGATTTTAAACTATTGATAATGCCAGATCTCTGTGTGAGCGTGATCTTGGGTCTGGACTTCCAGTGCCACCACCAAAGTATCACGCTTACGTACGGTGGGTCCCAGCTGCCCCTCACAGTGTGCGGTCTGGCTACCCTGAAGGACAAGCCCCCCTCTCTGTTCGCCAACCTCGCACCCAACTGTCGACCCATAGCGACCAAGAGTAGGCGGTATAGCTGGGAGGATAGACGGTTCAATGCGTCGGAAGTAGAAAGACTCAAGCGGGAGGGTATCATCGAATGCAGTACCAGCCCGTGGCGCGCCCAGGTAGTAGTAGTTAAGGGTAGCGAAAAGAAGCGGATGGTGATAGATTATAGCCAGACGGTTACTCTATACACCCAGCTAGACGCCTACCCTCTGCCCCTTAACCAAATCGCGCAATACCGGGTGTTTTCCACCATCGACCTAAAATCGGCATACCACCAGCTCCCCATTAGGCCGGAGGACCGTCCATACACCGCCTTCGAGGCGAACGGACGTCTCTACCACTTCCTCAGAGTCCCCTTTGGGGTAACGAACGGGGCCTCAGTCTTCCAGCGGGAGATGGACCGCATGGTCGATGAGAACCAGTTAACAGCCACCTCCCCATACCTAGACAACGTCACCATCTGCGGCCATGACCAGCAAGACCACGACTCGAACCTCGCGTGATTTCTGAAAACCGCCCTCAGACTCAATCTCACCTACAACGAGGATAAGTGTGTCTTTAGCACCACGCGCCTCTGTATCCTGGGCTGCGTGGTGGAAAACGGGGAAATCGGTCCGGACCCCGACCGATTGCGCCCCCTACGGGAGCTACCCCTACCAAACACCCCCAAGGCCCTGAAAAGGTGCCTGGGGTTCTTCTCCTATTACGCCCAATGGGTCCCCAATTATTCCGACAAGGCCCGTCCCCTCCTGAAATCAACGTCCTTCCCGCTCACGGCCGAGGCCCACGCCGCCTTCAACAGCATTAAACACGACATTGAGAAGGCCGCGCTGCGGGCAGTGGACGAAAACATCCCTTTCCAGGTCGAAAGCGATGCGTCCGACTTCGCTTTAGCAGCCACCCTCAACCAGGATGGGCGGCCCGTAGCCTTTTTCTCAAGAACCCTCCAAGGGCCCGAGACCAGGCACTCCTCGGTAGAGAAGGAGGCCCAGGCCATAGTGCAGGCAGTGCGGCACTGGAGGCACTACCTAGCCGGCAAACGCTTCACCCTGCTTACCGACCAGCGGTCGGTAGCCTTCATGTTTAACAACAAACAGAGGGGGAAGATCAAGAATGACAAAATTCTCAGGTGGCGTGTTTTACCTGTGTGTTTCACCTGCTTGTATTGTGTGAACCGCCCCCTTTTGTTCCTATTGTGTGTATTGGCTACGCCCCTGTCTTTTGCCATATAAAGGTCTCAGGAGCTGGATGAGTCATTCCTACCAGACGCCTAATGTGGGAAGACCTGTAATGCTGCTATGTTCTTAGTGATTAAAAGCCTTAGTTGAATCCTTTAAATTCCTTGTCTTTGAGTTATTGAAGGCACATCAGCAGGTACAGCACAGGATCCATACAGAGTAAAGCTCCCTCTACACTGTCCCATCAAACACTCCCAGGGCAGGTACAGCATGGGGGTTAGATACAAAGTAAAGCTCCCTCTACACAACACATCAAACACTCCCAAGGCAGGTGCAACATGGGTTAGATATAGAGTAAAGCTCCCTCTACGCTGTCCCATCAAACACTCCCAGGGCAGGTACAGCATGGGTAAGATACAGAGTAAAGCTTCCTCTACACTGTCCCATCAAACACTCCCAGGGCAGGTACAGCATGGGGGTTAGATACAGAGTAAACCTCCCTCTACACTGTCTCATCAAACACTCCCAGGGCAGGTACAGTACGGGTTAGATACACAGTAAAGCTCCCTCTACACTGTCCCAGCAAATACATCGAGGGCAGGTACAGCACGGGTTAGATACAGAGTAAAGCTCCCTCTACACTGTCCCATCAAACACTCCCACGGCAGGTACAGCACAGGTAAGATACAGAGTAAAGCTCCCTCTACACTGTCTCATCAAACACTCCCAGGGCAGGTACAGTACGGGTTAGATACACAGTAAAGCTCCCTCTACACTGTCCCAGCAAATACATCGAGGGCAGGTACAGCACGGGTTAGATACAGAGTAAAGCTCCCTTTACACTGTCCCATTAAACACTCCCACGGCAGGTACAGCACAGGTAAGATACAGAGTAAAGCTCCCTCTACACTGTCCCATGAAACACTCCCAGGGCAGGCCCAGCACAGGTTAGATATAGAGTAAATATTACTCTACACTGTCCCATAAAGCACTCCCGGGGCAGGTACAGGACAGGTTGGATACAGAGTAAAGCTCCCTCTACACCATCTCCATCAAACACTCCCAGGGCAGGTACAGCACGGGTTAGATACAGAGTAAAGCTCCCCCTACACTGTCCCATCAAACACTCCCAGGGAAGGTATAGCATGTGTGGTAAACCACTGTTGTTAGTATTGTTGTTCACCACCGTTGTTAGTACTGTTGTTCACTGTTAGTACTGTTGTTCACTCTTGCATATTGTTGTACTTGTCTGTGCATGCCTCAGCTGACTCCGCCCCTGGCTCCACCCTCATGTCTGGATATAAAGGTGGCTGCTCGGCAGCCCCCAGCCCTTTTGGATACCAGGCAACCACAAGAGGCATGCTCTGTTCTTTGGTAATAAAAGCCTGTCTGTTACTTTCTCAACTTCCAGTCTTTTGTAGCAATTGATAGTGCATCAATTTTATTACCAAAATTAAATGTTGGCTGCGAATGCTGATCAACCGATGGCGCAAAACGCTGAGCAGCAGGCGCTGCTGCGAGCCCTCAGACCAACATGCCTGGACCTAGACCCCCAAGAAGCGGGTTCGTCGACTAAATTCGCACAATGGCTGCGTTGCTTTGAGGCATATCTGGAAGCCTCGACCGTGACTCTTGATGAAAATAAACTGAAAATCCTGGCCTCGAAGGTGAGCCACCAAGTCTATACTTTAATCCAAGATGCGACGACCTACGCGGCGGCTATCGACCTACTGAAAGGGCAGTATGCACGCCCGGTTAACACGGTCTATGCCAGGCACCTTTTAAGATCTCGCAGACAGCAGCCCGGGGAATCGGTGGAGGCCTTCCTACGGGCACTGCGGGTACTCGGACGCGGCTGCGACTGCAAGGAAGTATCGGCTGCGGCACATGCGGAGGGACTGATACGAGACGCTTTCGTTGCGGGTCTAAGGTCCGACTACTCCCGGCAGAGGCTGCTGGAGAAGGGTGAAATAGACCTGACAAAGGCAGTGTCCCTCGCGCTCTCGCTCGACGCGGCCCACAGAAATATGGACACTTTCTCCCCTAATCGCCCCGCGCCGTGGATGCCGCAATCTTGGGTCATGGGACCGCCACCTCCGACTGCTGCAGCGATGTCCAAGGCACAAAAATGCTATTTTTGTGGCCAAGCTAAACAACCTAGAGCACGCTGCCCCGCGAAGAATGCTACCTGCTCCGGCTGCGGGAAGAAAGGTCACTACGTTAGCGCCTGCAAAGGGAAGACCGCTAACGCCAGCAGCGCCGCGTGCGAACCGTGGGCGCAGCCATCTTGCCCGCCATCTTGGGCTCCCCCAGCCGCGTGGGGATCGGGACCGTGGGCGCCGCCATTTTGTTCGCCATCTTGGACGCCTCCGACTTCGGTTACGGGGGACCCGGACTCCACCACCGCCTCATCGGACGACCGCATCGACGCGCTTGAACATACGCTGGCTTCCGTGACGCTGGATCAATCTCTCCCGCATCAACTGACCAGGTCCATGATGGACATTACGGTAAACGGCCGCGCCACTACCTGCCTTTTTGACAGCAGGAGCACGGAGAGTTTTATACACCCCGACACGGTGCGCAGTTACTCTCTCCCGGTCCTGCCGACGCGTCATCGCATCTCTATGGCTTCCAAAGCCCAGTCAGCGGAAGTCGGTGGCTACTGTATGGTGACTCTTTCAGTGCGGGGTACTGAATACAAAAATTTTAAACTTCTGGTCCTGCCCGATCTCTGCGCTGCCGTCCTACTGGGGTTGGATTTTCAGTGCCACCTTAAGAGTGTCACTTTAACGTACGGTGGACCCCTCCCCCCTCTCACGGTCTGCAGCCAGCAGTTTTTAAATCGCCCGCCGCGCGCCATTTGCAGCCTCTCCACCCTTAAAGTCCCCCCCCCTCCTTGTTCGCTAACCTCACCCGCGACTGTAAGCCCATCGCTACCAAAAGTAGGCGTTACAGTGCCGGGGATAGGGGTTTCATTAAATCCGAGGTAGCGAGACTCCTGAAGGAAGGGATTATCGAGAGCAGCAATAGCCCATGGCGAGCACAAGTGGTGGTGGTGAAGACTGGCGGAAAACAGCGCCTAGTTATTGACTACAGCCAGACGATCAATCGCTACACCCAGTTGGATGCATACCCACTCCCCTGCATATCTGACATGGTCAATCAGATAGCACAATACCGGGTGTTCTCAACGATTGATCTGAAGTCGGCATACCACCAGCTCCCCATCAGGGCTGAGGACCGCCAGTACACAGCTTTTGAAGCTGACGGTCGGCTCTATCACTTTCTCAGAGTTCCCTTCGGCGTCACCAACGGAGTTTCTGTCTTCCAACGGGAGATGGACCGGATGGTTGACCAGAACGCGCTCCAGGCCACTTTCCCATATCTAGACAACGTCACCATCTGCGGCCACGACCAGCAGGACCACGACGTTAATCTAGGGAAATTCCTCCGGACGGCCCAGCGGCTGAATCTCACATACAACAAAGACAAATGTATGTTTCGTACTAAGCGCCTTGCTATTCTTGGCTGCGTAGTGGAGAACGGAGTCATCGGCCCAGACCCCGATAGAATGCGCCCTCTTATGGAGCTCCCCCTCCCCCACTGCCAGAAAGCACTGAAGAGATGCCTGGGGTTTTTCTCTTACTGTGCTCAGTGGGTGCCCAACTATGCGGATAAAGCCCGACCCCTCATCAAGTCCGCCTCCTTCCCCCTGACAGCAGAGGCCTGTGCAGCCTTCACTCTCATAAAAAGCGATATTGCGAAGGCCACAATGCACGCTGTGGATGAGTCCCTCCCTTTTCAAGTGGAGAGCGACGCATCCGACTTTGCCCTAGCTGCAACCCTTAACCAGGCGGGGAGACCCGTGGCCTTTTTCTCAAGGACCCTCCAGGGCCCCGAGATTCGACGCTCCTCTGTCGAAAAGGAGGCCCAGGCCATTGTGGAAGCCGTGCGACATTGGCGGCATTACCTGGCTGGAAAACGATTTACCCTTCTCACTGACCAGCGTTCAGTAGCTTTTATGTTTCATAATAAGCAGCGGGGCAAAATCAAGAATGACAAGATATTAAGGTGGAGAATCGAACTCTCCACCTACAATTACGATATCTTGTACCGTCCCGGGAAACTCAATGAGCCCCCAGATGCCCTATCACGTGGTACGTGCGCCAACGCGCAGGTTGATAGATTACAGACCCTCCACAATGACCTCTGCCACCCGGGGGTTACCAGGTTCTTCCATTTTATCAAATCCCGTAACCTGCCCTACTCCATCGAGGAGGTCAGGACCATGACCAGGAACTGCCAGATCTGTGCCGAGTGCAAGCCGCATTTTTATAGGCCAGACAGAGCGAGCCTGATCAAAGCCACGCGCCCCTTCGAGCGGCTGAGCATCAATTTTAAAGGGCCCCTCCCCTCCTCTGACCGCAATGTGTACTTCCTCAATATAATTGATGAGTACTCCCGTTTCCCGTTTGCCATCCCTTGCTCGGACATGACCAGTACCACGGTCATTAAATGTCTGAATGACCTCTTCGCATTGTTCGGTTTCCCTAGCTATATCCATAGCGACAGGGGCTCATCTTTTATGAGCGACGAACTTTGGCAGTACCTGCTCGCGAGAGGCATTGCTACAAGCAGGACCACCAGCTACAACCCCCGGGGTAACGGCCAGGTGGAAAGGGAGAATGCGACAGTCTGGAAGGCAGTCCTTTTAAACTTAAAATCTAAGGGCCTTCCGACCTCCCGCTGGCAGGAGGTCCTCCCTGCGGCACTCCATTCCATTCGGTCGCTGCTCTGTACACCCACCAATGCCACTCCTCACGAGAGAATGTTCTCCTTCCCCAGGAAGTCCACGTCGGGGATTTCGCTACCAACATGGCTGACTTCTCCAGGACCCGTCCTACTGCGGAAGCACGTGAGGACCCATAAGGCGGACCCCCTGGTCGAGAGGGTGAGCCTCCTCCACGCCAACCCGCAGTATGCTTACGTGGTGTACCCGGACGGGCGGGAGGACACAGTCTCCATTCGAGACCTCGCACCTGCGGGTGCTCCTGAAACACCCTCTTCGCCACCCACCGCTACTCCTGCCTACCCCCAGGACACAGTCCCCGCACGAGACCTCGCACCTTCGGGTGCCTCTGAGAGACCACCATCGCTACCTCCCATTAACCGCGCTCTGACCCCTGTAGACGGCATGCAGCAGCCCCAGGGTCCGCCACCTGCTACACCTCCTCTGAACGAGACACCGGGTTCAACGTTGGATGCTGCACCATCACCGCTGCTGCTGCGACGCTCAGGACGGCTTACAAGGCCTCCTGATAGACTTCAGTACACAAATCTTTAGTGCACTTCACCCCGCCGGACTCAATTCTAAACAAGGGGTGAATGTGGTAAACCACTGTTGTTAGTATTGTTGTTCACCACCGTTGTTAGTACTGTTGTTCACTGTTAGTACTGTTGTTCACTCTTGCATATTGTTGTACTTGTCTGTGCATGCCTCAGCTGACTCCGCCCCTGGCTCCACCCTCATGGCTGGATATAAAGGTGGCTGCTCGGCAGCCCCCGGCCATTTTGGATACCAGGCAACCACAAGAGGCATGCTCTGTTCTTTGGTAATAAAAGCCTGTCTGTTACTTTCTCAACTTCCAGTCTTTTGTAGCAATTGATAGTGCATCAGCATGGGGGTTAGATACAGAGTAAAGCTCCCTCTACACTGTCCCATCAAACACTCCCAGAGCAGGTACAACACGGGTTAGATACAGAGTAAAGCTCCCTCTACACAGTCCCATTAAACATTCCCAGGGCAGATAAGCACAGGTTAGATACAGTGTAAATCTCCCTCTACACCATCTCCAACAAACACTCCCAGGGCAGGTACAGCACAGATTAGATACAGAGTAAAGCTCCCTCTACACTGTCCCATCAAACACTCCCAGGGCAGGTACAGCATGGGGGTTAGATACAGAATAAAGCTCCCGGTACACTGTCCCATCAAGCACTCCCAGGGCAGGTACAGCATGGGTTAGATACAGAGTAAAGCTCCTTCTACACTCACCCATCAAACACTCCCAGGGCAGGTACAGCATGGGTTTGTAAAGGGGGCTTCTTTTAACTGGTTTAAGGTAATTCACCTGGTCTGCAGCCTTTGCCTGCACTCTGACCAATTTCAAATAAACCAATTTTAAAACAGCGGTTTCGAATCGCCACCCCACCTTCCAGTTCTGACTGCAGGACTTATAATTAATGATATTAAAACGGACACATGGTTTGGATGAGAGAAAAATCAAGTTTTATTAACTACAAGAAACTATAATCAAATATCAAACTATACCACACGAACACAGTAATTACAGTTAAATTGCTTAAATGGGGGAATGCAGATGGTAAAAACGAGGGGTAAGTGGCTACAATGTTGATTAAACAATCTTAGCAATATCCCCTTAATTACCACCCCCCCTAACTCCTTACTAGGTTGCTTTGCTGAGGAGTCAGAAACTCTGCTCACATGTGGTCCAGCGAAGTGAGAGAGAGAGAGAGAGAGAGAGAGAGAGGCTCACCTGTGGTCCAGCGAAGTGAGAGAGAGAGAGAGAGAGAGGCTCACCTGTGGTCCCAGGAAGTAAAGAGAGCGATAGCTTCTCAGGAGCTATCATATATACCTGGTGAGGCCCCCCCCCCACCTCTGCTGTTTGCCTGTCTGGAAAATTCGCGCCCAAAAAGCTCCAATTCACAAGAGAAAAGCTGTGATTGGCTAACTCAAAGTGGTTGGACTGGGTTAGTGTGTCTGCACTGTGGGGCCGAAATGTTCCCGCCCACATCCAGAGTTTACCTGGGCTGAAACAAAAGAGAATGCAACAGCCCTATTGTCCAGAATGTTGGGTGATTTAAACACATTCAATGCTTAAACAGTTCCCATTCAAGATCCGGTTCCATGGTTTCAATGTCTCATTGACTGTGAGTGCCTTGAATTGCTGTGTAAACATAGCAGTTACAAATCGATTGTCCTGCGGTCAATTCTCAAGTGGGCAATTGCTTAAGTCAATAAACAACTTCAAGTGCTTCGAAGGGAACCTCCCTTTGATTGGCAGGTCTGACTCACAGCCCCTGTATCCTTCCACTTTATACACACAGGCAACTCGAGCTGCTTGCTGCTCCTTTTGCCATGCTTTCTGTGGCCATTTTAAAACCTTTTGTGATTGCCCAAACTCCAGGGAACGATTATTAATAAAAGCACTGTCTTCAGGTGTGTGAATATTTTCCACAGAATTCCTCGACTTCCGTGTTGTCCACGTTCTTTCCATCTCAGAGCAGTCTTTTTGCGGTTCTAGGCACATTTTAAAACATTGTAGACAAGTCACATCACCCAATTCTTCGTCCACGGTGTGGACCAATATTTTCAATCTTCAGGGAAATAGGGGAAATTTTGCAACCCCTACATTCCCCCCTTTTGAAACTCCCAACTTGCTTGTAGTATCAACTCGAAGGAGTGAGCAAAATTTTCAGACCCCCTCACAAACAACCATCCCCTGTATTTACCTAACAGCTATCTGCCACTGAGCTCCCGAACCGTCCTTTCCCCTTAAATTTGAGAAAAACCATGGTACGGTAGGCATCTTACAGATACATCAGTTTTCAATAAGGGGTCTCATACCCCTACACGCTTGTAAAATTATACAATGTAATCCAAATTTACAAACACATTTTACATTATAACTTATTCCAAAATGTTGCAATCTTAGTTACACAATGTAATCAAAATGATCCCAAGCACGGAGAGGTCCTACGCCTCTGCTCAACTTGGAGTTGTCACAAAATGATCCCAAGCACGGAGAGGATCCTATGCCTCTGCTCAACTTGGGGCTGTAACATAAAATACAAAAAAAAACTTGAACAACATGCTTAAATAAACCCCGACCATCATGTGCCAAAGATGGGTCGCAAAATTCGAGTGGGTATTGCGCCTCCCACCGGGGCAGTAAATGTACCTTCCACCCCCCTTTGATCATCTTAAACTTTAAAACAGACAGAATGGATTTGCAGACCAGCCTGCTCCGCCAGCCCCAAGCCGTTCCCTTGTCTCTTTGTGGAGGCGGGGTACCCCTCATGTTTAAAATTTCCTTGGCACAGACCGAGACCGGGGAGTATGGGATTGTGACTGCCAGTCCCTCCCCCTCCCGCCTTCCCTCGACTGGCTGCAGAAAATGATGGGTGCCTGTGTGGCGGCTCTCCCTGGCCCCACACTGAAACTTGGATCCCAGATCCGGCCACCCACTCATCCTTCCCAGCCACACTTACCCTCTTTGCCCGTGGGCCCCTGGGTGAGTTCCTCCCTCCCCCGACCGCACCCACGCGACTCTTGGGTCTTCCCCTCCTCTATACAATCTTTCCCGGGCCATCACCACCCACCCCCGGGGAACGCGTCCCTATCAGACAAGGCGCCCGCGCTTCCCCATCATGACTCCTCAACAGCGAGGTCTCCCGCAAGTGAACTTCGGTCAGGATAGTGCTGGGTTGGGGGCCGTGCCCCACCCAGCTGGGGCCATCTCTTCCGCGTAGGAGGAGTAGGCAAGTTCCTCTGGACCCTGTCCGGTTTTTCCCGAAGATCGCTGCGGGTCTCCTGGATTCATCCAGTGGCGAGGTGATCCCCAACATTCCATATCCGTATCTTCATTCGATGCCCAGCTCGGGCTGGGCGAACATGGCTGCTTCATGGTCCAATCTCCTGCAAAACTTAAAAGGACATGCAGCCAGGTCTCACTGACCTGCTGCCTTAGGTGGAGACATGGTCGGGTCCCTTGACCTCGGACCAAAATACAAACATTCGGCACACATGTAAACTGAAACTCTTTAAACTTAAACTTAAAAACTAGTTATATCAACAAAACTTAAAATACACCTTAAAAGCACGGTATATTCACACCAAAGCTATAATACAAATGCCGCCCGTCTCCGGACGGCCAGGCTAATCTCTGGCACTGTCGCAGATTGCTGCTGGCTGCAGCGAAGCTGGACTGCCTCCTGTCTCTGGTCCCCCACAGCTTATGGCTGTTGAGTGGGGACCTCTGCCCTTTGGCTTCTCCCTGGTTCGGGAGTCCACCTTAATCCACTGTAAAGTGGGTGACCATCTTGTCTCGGGCTTGCGGACCCGCTGAGACCTTCTGAGGGGCGTCTCGGCGGGGGAAACTTTGGCCGGCGGACCCTGAGCCTGGGTCACCACCCTAGCTGGCTGCGAGCCTTCTCCCCCATGTCCAAAACCTGTTACCAGCTCCCCTGCAAGAGGAATTGCTATCCCTGCCCCCCCAGGGTCCCACATCATGGGGGGAACTATTCTAGAGGCTGGCTGGGAAGCTGGCCCCTTTAAACAGGCGACTGCGCCTGCGCGAACCTCCTCCCCTGAGTCCCTCAGCAGAGGCTGTGAAGCCTCTGTATTCAAGCAGGCGAGTGCGCCTGCGCAAACCTCCTGGAAAAGAGCCGTGCTGGTCCCGCCGGCAACTGCGCTTGCACAAACCTCCTTTCCTGAGTTCCCCGGCAGAGGCTGTGAAACCTCTGTATTCAAGCAGGCGGCCGCGCCTGCGCAAACCTCCTCCTCTTTGTCCCACGGCAGAGGCTGTGAAGCCTCTGACTTCAAACAGGCGATTGTGCCTGCGCGGGAAAACAGAAGAGGGGCCGCTGGGGTCCCGCAGGCAACCGCGCCTGCGTGAACAATTTCTTTAAAGGGCTGGGGACCTGCTACACTAGTGCACGCAACCGTGCCTGCGCGTTCAGTCTCTTTAAAAACGGTTGGAAGAACCGCTGGGCCTTCCAAGCAGGCTTATGCGCCTCCGCATAAAAACTGAGCAGCAGGGATCTTTAAATGGCCGACTGCACCTGTGCACTCGGCCTCACTGTGAGCAAGAGCCGCTGGGGGTTCCGGGTTCGCGACTGCGCCTGCGCAAACCTCCTGTTGGCAAAACTCTCCCCTCAGGCGCGCGACTGCGCCTGTGCGGGAAAACTGAAAAGGATCCGCTGGGGATACGGGCTGGGGAACTGTGCCTGCCCGAGCAGTTTCAGTGGATGGAGTGGCAGCAGCCTGCAGATTTCTGATCCCAGGCTGCTGTTTCTCTGTTCCTAAGCCACCTAACCATTTCAAATTTAAACTTTGGTTAAAACTAGGGTCCCACTGGGGTAGGGAGGTGTCCCAATTTGTGGGCTGGACAACTTTTCCCTGGGAACAAGCCACAGTGCCTGTTTTTACCTTCAGTGAACTTGAACTTGACTTGTGGGCAAACTCACGTTCTCTTACCCGGGTGGCTTTAAATGGGGAATTTTGGGCTTGGACCTGCCTTTGGTCTGGGGCCAAAACTATCCCCTGTGTGCCTCCCTTGTCCTGGATTTCTGCTACTGGACCTGCTCTACAGGGGTCCCAGTACTCTCCTTCCCTGTTCCCTGGCTTAAACAGCTTACTCTGCCCAGGAATGGCTCCTCCCCCCACACAAGCCACAGCACTTGCCTGTGAACTTGAACCTACTGTGGGCCGAGGATTCCTATTCTCAGGCTCAATCCCAGCTGCCTGGTTGGGGTTGACTTTAAACCCCTTTCTTTCCAGTCCTCGTGGGGAGGCAGAGGTGGGTGAGGGGGCTGCAGCACCACTGATGGCTACTCCCTTTCCCTGATTGGCCCTCATGAGAGATTTTAACATCTGCAGGACAGACTCGATTATGTATGTCTCTGCCTTCTGAGTTGGGGCTGCGGGGTTCCTGGCTGTCTCAAACTGGGACTCCCGATTCTTGGCCTCCTTAACCTCCTCCTGCTCCCTCATCTCATCCTTCCTAAACCAGCCACCTATACCATGATAGGTCAGCCTACACGCTGCTGCTAACATCTGCAGGGCTACCCACATACCAAAAATGAGAGAAACAAGAGCTGATGCTTTCTCCAGATCCAGGTCACTTATCAAATCAAAAACGGCCTGCAGTCCTGCTGCAGTCACCATTTTGTAAGGGGGGCTCCTTTTAACTGGTTTAAGGTAATTCACCTGGTCTGCAGCCTTTGCCTGCACTCTGACCAATTCCAAATAAACCAATTTTACAACAGCGGTTTCGAATCGCTACCCCACCTTCCAGTTCTGACTGCAGGACTTATAATTAATGATATTAAAACGGACACGTGGTTTGGATGAGAGAAAAATCAAGTTTTATTAACTACAAGAAACTATAATCAAATATCAAACTATACCACACGAACACAGTAATTACAGTTAAATTGCTTAAATGGGGGAATGCAGATGGTAAAAACGAGGGGTAAGTGGCTACAATGTTGATTAAACAATCTTAGTAATATCCCCTTAATTACCATCCCCCCCTAACTCCTTACTAGGTTGCTTTGCTGAGGAGTCAGAAACTCTGCTCACATGTGGTCCAGCGAAGTGAGAGAGAGAGAGAGAGAGAGAGAGAGAGAGGCTCACCTGTGGTCCCAGGAAGTAAAGAGAGCGACAGCTTCTCAGGAGCTATCATATATACCTGGTGAGGCCCCCCACCTCTCTGCTGTTTGCCTGTCTGGAAAATTCGCGCCCAAAAAGTTCCAATTCACAAGAGAAAAGCTGTGATTGGCTAACTCAAAGTGGTTGGACTGGGTTAGTGTGTCTGCACTGTGGGGCCGAAATGTTCCCGCCCACATCCAGAGTTTACCTGGGCTGAAACAAAAGAGAATGCAACAGCCCTATTGTCCAGAATGATGGGTGATTTAAACACATTCAATGCTTAAATGGTTCCCATTCAAGATCCGGTTCCATGGTTTCAATGACTCATTGACTGTGAGTGCCTTGAATTGCTGTGTAAACATAGCAGTTACAAATCGATTGTCCTGCGGTCAATTCTCAAGTGGGCAATTGCTTAAGTCAATAAACAACTTCAAGTGCTTCAAAGGGAACCTCCCTTTGATTGGCAGGTCTGACTCACAGCTCCTGTATCCTTCCACTTTATACACACATGCAACTCGAGCTGCTTGCTGCTCCTTTTGCCATGCTTTCTGTGGCCATTTTAAAACCTTTTGTGATTGCCCAAACTTCAGGGCACAATTATTAATAAAAGCACTATCTTCAGGTGTGTGAATATTTTCCACAGAATTCCTCGACTCCCATGTTGTCCACATTCTTTCCATCTCAGAGCAGTCTTTTTGTGGTTCTAGGCACATTTAAAACATTGTAGACAAGTCACATCACCCAATTCTTCGTCCACGATGTGGACCAATATTTTCAATCTTCAGGGAAATAGGGTTAGATACAGAGTAAAGCTACCACTACACAATCCCATCAAACACTGCCAGGGCAGGTATAGCACAGGTTAGATACAGAGTAAATCTCCCTCTACACTGTCCCAGCAAACAATCCTTGGGCAGCTACAGCACAGGTTAGATACAGAGTAAAGCTCCCTCTACACTGTCCCAACAAACACTCCCAGGGCAGGTACAGCATGGGGGTTTGATACAGACTAAAGCTCCCACTACAAAATCCCATCAAACACTCCCAAGGCAGGTACAGCAGGGGCTAGATACACTGTAAAGCTCCCTCTACACTGTCCCATCAAACACTCCCAGGGTCAGCTACAGCACAGGTTAGATACAGAGTAAAGCCCCCGCTACACTGTCCCAGCAAACACTCCCAGGGCAGGTACAGCATAGGGGTTCAATACAGAGTAAATCTCCCTCTACACTGTCCCATCAAACACTCTCAGGGCAGGTACAGCATGGGGGTTAGATACAGAGTAAAGCTCCCTCTACACTGTCCCCTCAAACACTCCCAGGGCATGTACACCACGGGTTAGATACAGAGTAAAGCTTCCTCTACACTGCCCCATCAAACACTCCCAGCGCAGGTACAGCACGAGTTAGACACAGAGAAAATCTCCCTCTACACAATCCCATCAAACACTCACAGGGCAGGTACAGCACAGGTTAGATACAGAGTAAAGCTCCCTCTACACTGTCCCATGAAACACTCCCGGGGCAGGTACAGCATGGGTTAGATATCGAGTAAATCTCACATTACAATGTCCCATAAAACACTCCCGGGGCAGGTACAGGACAGGTTGGATACAGAGTAAAGCTCCCTCTACACTGTCCCATCACACAGTCCCATGGTGGGTACAACACGGGCAAAATATGGAGTAAAGCTCCCTCTACACCGTCTGCATCAATACTCCCCGGGCAGGTACAGCACGGGTTAGATACAGAGTAAAGCTCCCTCTATACTGTCCCATCAAACACTCCTATGGCAGATACAGCACGGATTAGATACAGAGTAAAGCTCCCTCTACACTGTCCCATCAAACAGTCCCAGGGCAGGTACAGAACGGGTTAGATACAGAGTAAAGCTCCCTCTACACTGCCCCATCAAACACTCCCAG
This sequence comes from Somniosus microcephalus, assembly GCF_052327205.1. Taxonomy (NCBI): domain Eukaryota; kingdom Metazoa; phylum Chordata; class Chondrichthyes; order Squaliformes; family Somniosidae; genus Somniosus; species Somniosus microcephalus. Next base: position 93,176,756 of record NC_140997.1, read on the forward strand.
GGCAGGTACATCATGGTCAGATATAGAGTACAGCTCCCTCTACACTGCCCAATCAAACACTCCCAGGGCATGTACAGCACGGGTTAGATACAGAGTAAAGCTCCCTCTACACTGTCCCATCAAACACTCCCAGGGCAGGTACAGCATGGGTAAGATACAGAGTAAAGCTTCCTCTACATTGTCTCATCAAACACTCCCAGGGCAGGTACAGCATGGGTAAGATACAGAGTAAAGCTCCCTCTACACTGTCCCATCAAATACTCCCAGGGCAGGTACAGTACAGGTTATATACAGAGTAAAGCTCCCTCTACACTGTCTCGTCAAACACTCCGAGGGCAGGTACAGCATGGGTTAGATACAGAGTAAAGCTCCCTCTACACTGTCCCATCAAACACTCCCAGGGTAGGTGCAGCACAGGTAAGATACCGAATAATGCTCCCTCTACACTGTCCCATCAAGCACTCGCAGGGCCGGTACAGTATGGGTTAGATACAGAGTAAAGCTCCCTCTACACTTTCCCTTCAAACACTCCCAGGGCAGGTACAGCACAGGTAAGATACAGAGTAAAGCTCCCTCTACACTGTCCCATGAAACACTCCCAGGGCAGGTACAGCACGGGTTAGATACAGAGTAAATCTCACTCTACACTGTCCCATAAAACACTCCCGGGGCAGGTACAGGATGGATTGGATACAGAGTAAATCTCCCTCTACCCTCTCCCATCAAACACTCCCAAGACAGGTACAGCACGGGTAAGATACAGAGTAAAACACCCTCTCCACCATCCCATCAAACACTCCCAAGACAGGTACAGCACGGGTTAGATACAGAGTAAAACACCCTCTCCACCATCCCATCAAACACTCCCAAGACAGGTACAGCACGGGTTAGATACAGAGTAATGCTCCATCTACACTGTCCCATCAAACACTCCGAGGGCAGGTACAGCACTGGTTAGATACAGTGTATAGCACACTCTCTACACAGCCCCATCAAACACTCGCAGGGCAGGTACAGCTCGGGCTAGATACAGAGTAAAGTTTTATCTACACTGTCCCATGAAACACTCCAGGGGCAGGTACAGTACAGGTTGGATATACGTAGTGCAGCACTCCCTCAGCACTGCACTTGAGTGTCAGCCTAGATTTTGTGCTCAAGTCTCTGGCGTGGGACTTGAACCCATAACCTTCCACTTCAGAGGCAAGAGTGCTACCCACTGAGCCACGGTTGACACTCCAGACACATTGAGCGGTGAGGACCTGGAATTTGCTGCTAATGGAAGTGGTGGAAGTGGAGACATTCAGTGTTTTCAAGGGGAGTCTGGATAGTCACTTGAGGGAAATAAACTTGTGTTGAGATACCGCGGCAAACGTGGGAGTCGAGACCAGAGCCAGTGAAACAGTACAGCTTTTTATTTCAGCCTCATGGCAAAACAGGAACTAGAAAAGCCCGCGCATCCACTTAAATACTTCCCAGACAGGAAGTGCTCCCGGCAGCCTGTCCCTGCGGGAAACAAGTTGCTGGAGGAAAGGGCCCCCGGCTGGGGGCTTCTGCTTAGACTGTCTGTGCCGCCGTGAGCGGATTATGTCCAGTGGTGGCGTGTCGCCACAGAACTCCCCCCAGAATCCGCTTAAGTAAAGGGAAGGTCATGCCAGGTGAGCCCAGCCCCGTGATATGCTCCTCTTGCTCTATGTGGGAATTCAGGGACCCCGGTGCCCCTGATGACCACGTGTGCCAGAGATGCATCCATCTGCAGCTACTAGCAGACCGCATTGAGGCGCTGGAGCTGCGGGTGGATGGGTTGTTGAGCATTCACGATGCTGAGAGGGTCGTGGATAGCACGTTTAGTGAGTTGGTCACACCGCAGGGAAGGGATGCACAGGAAGACAGGAAATGGGTGACCACCAGGCGGAGCAATAGAAGCAGGCAGGTAGTGCAGGAGACCCCTGTGACCATTCCCCTCTCAAACAAGTATACCGCTTTGGATACTGTTGAGGGGGATGACTCACCAGGGGAAGGCAGCAGCAGCCAACTTCCTGGCACTGGGGGTGCTCCTGCTGCCCAGGAAGGGGGGAAAAAGAGTGGGAGAGCAATAGTGGTAGGGGATTCTATAGTAAGGGGAACAGATAGGCGTTTCTGTGGCCGTAGACGTGAATCCAGGATGGTTTGTTGCCTCCCTGGTGCCAGGGTCAAGGATATCACTGAGCGGCTGCAGGGCATTCTGGAGGGGGAGGGTGAACAGCCAGAGGTCGTGGTCCACATTGGTACCAACGACATAGGTAAAAAGAGGGATGAGGTCCTGCAGCAAGAATTTAGGGAGCTAGGTGAAGGATTAAAGAGCAGGACCTCAAAGGTTGTAATCTCTGGATTACTCCCGGTGCCACGTGCTAGTGAGTATAGAAATAGGAAGATAGAACAGATGAATGCGTGGCTAAAGAGATGGTGCAGGAGGGAGGGCTTTAGTTTCCTGGATCACTGGGTCTGCTTCTGGGAAAGGTGGGACTTGTACAAGTCGGACGGTTTACACCTGAACCAGAGGGGAACCAATATCCTTGCGGGGAGGTTTGCTAGCACTGCTGGGGGGGGGTTTAAACTAACTTGGCAGGGGGATGGGGTACAGAGTGGAGCTATAGTAGGGGGTGATTTACAGCCAAATACAGAGGAAAAAACAAGTCAGCTGGGAAGGCAGAGCAAATATGTGAAGGCAAAAGGGAATATGGCAGGGCTGGAAGGCATTTATTTTAATGCAAGGAGTCTTGCAAATAAGGTGGATGAACTGAAGTTGTTGTTGAACACATGGGAGTACGATATTGTTGCCATCACGGAGACATGGTTGAGGGAGGGTCAGGACTGGCAGCTCAATATTCCGGGGTATAGAATCTTCAGGCGAGACAGAGGGGGGTGTAAAAGGGGAGGGGGTGTTGCAATATTAATTAAGGAGTCAATTACTGCTGTAAGGAGGGATGATGTATTAGCGGGTTCCTCAAATGAGGCCATATGGGTAGAACTTAAAAACAAAAAGGGGGCAGGCACTTTGCTGGGAGTGTACTATAGGCCCCCAAACAGTCAGGGGGAGATAGAGGAACAGATATGTAGGCAAATCTCAGAGAAGTGTGAAAATAATAGGGTAATAATAGTGGGGGATTTCAACTTCCCCAATATAAATTGGGATAGTCAGAGTGTGAAAGGCTTAGAGGGTGCAGAATTCTTAAAGTGCATCCAGGAGAGCTTTTTGAGCCAACATGTAGAACGTCCTACAAGAGAGGGGGCGGTACTGGACCTAATTCTGGGGAATGTAGCCGGGCAAGTGGTGGAAGTGTCAATAGGAGAGCATTTTGGCGACAGTGACCATAATTCGGTGAAATTTAAGGTGGTCATGGAAAAAGACAAAGACGACCCGGAAATAAGGGTTCTAAATTGGGGGAAGGCCGATTTTAATATGATAAGGCAGGATCTGGCCAAAGTGGACTGGGAGCAGCTACTTATAGGAAAATCCACATCAAAACAGTGGGAGACTTTCAGAAGGGAAATAGAGAGAGTACAGCGCCAACATGTTCCTGTAAAGGTCAAGGGTGGGACCAACAAGCAAAGGGAACCTTGGATGACAAGGGAGATACAAAAATGCATTAGAAATAAAAGGGGGGCTTTTGGCAGTTACAAAAGACTAAAGACGGAAGAAGCCCTAGAGGAGTATAAAAAGTGCAGGGGCATACTTAAAAAAGGAAATTAGGAGGGCGAGGAGGGGCCATGAAATAACACTGGCGAGCAAAATAAAGGAAAATCCTAAGATGTTTTATAAGTATATTAAGGGCAAGAGGATAACCAGGGAAAGGGTAGGGCCCATTAGGGACCAAAGTGGCAATCTGTGTGTAGAACCAGATGATGTAGGCGGGGTTTTAAATGAATTTTTTGCATCTGTGTTCACTATGGAGAAAGACGATGCAGACATAGAAATCGGGCAAGGGGATTGTGACATACTTGAACATATTAGCATCGAGAGGGAGGAGGTGCTAGCGGTTTTAGCAGGCCAAAAAGTCGATAAATCCCCAGGCCCGGACGAGATGTATCCCAGGTTGCTGTGGGAGGCAAAGGAGGAGATTGCAGGGGCTCTGACCCAAATTTTCAGAACCTCTCTGGCCACAGGGGATGTACCAGAGGACTGGAGAACAGCTAATGTAGTACCATTATACAAGAAGGGTAGCAGGGATAAACCAGGGAATTACAGGCCAGTGAGCCTAACATCTGTGGTAGGGAAATTATTGGAAAAAATTCTGAGGGACAAAATTAGTCTCCACTTGGAGAGGCAAGGATTAATCGGGGATAGTCAGCATGGCTTTGTCAAGGGTAAATCATGTCTGACAAATCTGATTGAATTTTTCGAGGGGGTGACTAGGGAGGTGGATGAGGGAAATGCTGTGGATGTGGTTTACATGGACTTCAGTAAAGCTTTTGACAAAGTCCCGCATAGGAGACTGGTCAAGAAGGTAAGAGCCCATGGGATCCAGGGTGCCTTGGCGCGTTGGATCCTAAACTGGCTGAGTGGCAGGAGGCAGAGGGTGATGGTCGAAGGTTGCTTTTGTGACTGGAAGCCTGTGTCCAGTGGGGTACCTCAGGGATCGGTGCTGGGTCCCTTGTTGTTTGTGATCTACATAAATGATTTGGATGAGAATGTAAAAGGGATGATCAGTAAGTTTGCAGATGACACGAAAATTGGTGGGGTGGTAAATTGCAAGGGGGAAAGCCTCAGGCTACAGGACGATATAGACGGGTTGGTCAGATGGGTGGAAAAGTGGCAAATGGAATTTAACCCTGAAAAGTGCGAGGTGATGCATTTTGGACGGACAAATAAGGCAAGGGAATACACAATGAGTGGTAGGACCCTAGGAAGTACAGAGGGTCAGAGGGACCTCGGTGTACATGTACATAGATCTCTGAAGGCAGCGGAACAAGTAGATAAGGTGGTTAAAAAGGCATATGGGATACTTGCCTTCATTAGCCGAGGCATAGAATATAAGAGCAGGGAGGTTATGATGGAGCTGTACAAAACGCTGGTGAGGCCACAGCTGGAGTACTGTGTGCAGTTCTGGTCGCCTCACTATAGGAAGGATGTGATTGCTTTGGAGAGGGTGCAGAGAAGATTCACCAGGATGTTACCTGGGATGGAGCGCCTCAGCTATGAAGAAAGACTAAACAGGCTGGGGTTGTTTTCCTTGGAGCAAAGAAGGCTGAGGGGGGACCTGATTGAGGTGTACAAAATGATGAGGGGCATAGATAGGGTAGACAAAGAGGAACTTTTCCCCTTAGTAGGGGGGTCAATAACAAGGGGGCATAGATTCAGGGTAAGGGGCAGGAGATTTAGAGGGGATTTGAGGAGGAACTTTTTCACCCAGAGGGTGGTTGGAATGTGGAACTCAATGCCTAAAAGGGTGGTAGAGGCAGGAACCCTCACAACATTCAAGAAGCATTTGGATGAGCACTTGAAATGCCATTGCATACAAGGCTATGGACCAAATGCTGGAAAATGGGATTAGACTGGACAGGGATGGATGGGCGGCGCAGACACGATGGGCTGAAGGGCCTCTTTCTGTGCTGTAAAACTCTATGACTCTATGACTCTATGAGTGGACGAGTCGTGACGGTGGTCTAATGGTTCTGCCGCAGCGGCTCTGAGTGGTCGCCGGTCTGGTTGGTTGGGTCGGGCGGTTCGCCGCCGGCTGTGCTGGCTTGCCGGGGGGATGGCCTCTAGTTGGAGGCTGGGCCACGGGGACCTGTTCCCCTGGTTCAGTGTGTGCTGGTTTGAGCCGGTCGATGGAGACTGTGTCGACCCTGTCGCCGAGTCGCAGCTTGAAGACCTTGTCCCCGGTTTGTAGTACCTCGTACGGTCCATCGTACGGGGGTCGCAGGGGCCCACGGTGCGCGTCGTGTCGCACGAAGACGAAGCGTGCCTGCTGTAAATTTGGCGGGACGTGAGGTGCGAGTTCGCCGTGTCGGTTGACCGGAAGTGGGGCGAACTGCTGAGCGGAAGAGAAAGAGTTGAGCCGCTGCTGTTCGGCCGACCAAGGCTTGGTAGGCTCCGGAAGGAATTCGCCTGGGATGCGCAGCGGTTGTCCGTAGACTAACTCCGCTGCCGAGGACTGGAGGTCTTCCTTGCGTAGGCCGAGTAGCACCCACGGCAGGCGGTCAGTCCAGGTACTGTCCTGCAGGCCGGCGCGGAGTGAGGCCTTGAGTGACCTGTGGAAGCGTTCACAAAGTCCGTTAGCCTGCGGGTGGTACGCCGTGGTGCGGTGGAGCGTCACCCCGAGGTTGCGTGCTGTGGCCGTCCAGAGTTCGGAGGTGAACTGGGCGCCTCTGTCGGAGGTTATGTCGGCCGGCACGCCGAACCTCGCAACCCAGGTGTTAACGAATGCCCTGGCGATGTCGGCTGTGGTGGTGGAGGACAGCGGCACTGCCTCAGGCCAGCGTGTGTAGCGGTCGACCATCGTGAGGAGATAAGTTTGGCCTTGCGATGGCGGCAGGGGACCGACGATGTCGACGTGTACGTGGTCGAAGCGGCGGCTGGGTACCTCGAAGTCTCCCAGGGGTGCTTTGGTGTGCAGCTGTACCTTAGCCCGTTGGCAGGCGAGGCAGGAGGTGGCCCAAGTCCGAACATCTCTGCTGAGGCCGCGCCAGACGAAGCGCTTGGAGAGGAGTTTGATGGATGCGCGAGAACCTGGGTGAGAGAGCCCGTGGAGCGCGTCGAAGACGCGGCGGCGCCAGGTCTCAGGGACGACCGGCCTGGGGTGGCCGAGTGAGACGTCGCAAGTGACTGCCGTGGCTTCGGGCCCGTGCGCGACCTTGGCTAGGCGTAGCCCTGGCAGGCTGGTAGCCGCTGAGAGGAGGTCTGGGTCCGTGAGCTGGTCCGCTGCTAGTTGTGCGTAGTCGACCGCGAGGTGATTCGCACAGACGGCGGGATGGGAAAGGCAGTCGGCGACCACGTTGTCTCTACCGGAGACGTGCTGAATGTCCGTAGTAAACTCGGACACGGCCGCGAGCTGGCGTTGCTGCCTAGCGGACCAGGGTTCGGTGTGATTGGCCATCGCGTATGTGACTGGCTTGTGGTCCACATATGCGGTGAAGGGGCGGCCTTCCAGGAGGAACCTGAAATGGCGGACCGACAGGTGGAGCGCGAGAAGCTCGCGGTCGAAAGTGGAGTATTTGACCTCCGGGGGGCGCAGTTGGCGGCTGTAGAAGGCAAGTGGCTGCCACGCGCCATTGACCCACTGCTCGAACACGGCCCCGACCGCGTGGTCAGAGGCGTCGGTGGTGAGCGCGGCCCGGGCATCGGCCCTCGGGTGCGCGAGCAGAGTGGCGTCGGCGAGCGCGTTTTTGGTGCCGTCGAAGGCGGCTGCCGTGTCAGTGGTCCAGGCTACGTCCATCTTGCCGGATTTTCCTCGGAGGGAGTCGTATAGGGGCTTCATGAGGGCTGCAGCTCTGGGGATGAACCTGTTGTAGAAGTTCACCATCCCGAGGAACTCCTGGAGGCCCTTGATGGTTGTGGGGCGGGGAAATTGCTGGACGGCCTGCACCTTGTTGGGCAGGGGGACGGCCCCAGCAGGGGTGATGCGGTGACCGAGAAAATCGATCTCGGTTAGGCCGAATTGGCACTTCGCCGGGCTGAGGATGAGCCCGTGTTGGGCTAGGCGCCCGAACAGGATGCGAAGGTGTTCGAGGTGTTCCTGTTTGGAGGAGCTGGCCACGAGAATGTCGTCTAGATAGACAAATAGGAAGTTCAGGTCCCGGAGGACTGAGTCCATAAGGCGCTGGAAAGCCTGTGCTGCATTCTTGAGGCCGAAGGGCATCCTCAGGAACTCGAACAGGCCGAATGGGATGATGACGGCCGTTTTGGGGATGTCCGCGGTGTGTACGGGGACTTGGTGGTAACCGCGCACCAGGTCGACTTTGGAAAAGACGGTTCGTCCGGCCAGTCGGGCCGAGAAGTCCTGGATGTGTGGCACCGGGTATCGATCGGGGGTGGTGGCGTCGTTGAGGCGGCGGTAGTCCCCGCAAGGGCGCCAGCCTCCGCCGGGCTTGGGGGCGATGTGGAGGGGCGAGGCCCAAGGGCTGCTGGAGCGGCGGATGATGCCGAGTTGTTCCATGGTGGTGAACTCGGCCCGCGTGATTTCCAGCTTGGCCGGGTTGAGTCTGCGGGCGTGGGCTGAAACTGGGGGGCCGGTGGTGGGGATATAGTGTTCCACACCGTGCTTGGCGGCTTTGGCCGAAAAGGTCGGGTTAGTGAGGGCGGGAAACTCAGCTAGGAGTGCCGAGTAGTCGTCCGTGGCTCTGGCGAGGCAGTAGGTCGTCAGGCCGGCCGAACGGGCCGGGGTAAAGGCGCCGGGGATGGGGGCCATAGTGTTGATGTCGACGAGGCGGTGCCTCGGAATGTCGACAAGGAGGCCGTGGGCGCGTAGGAAGTCGGCGCCGATGAGTGGGCAGAGGACCTTGGCTGTGAGGAACTCCCAGCGGTAGCGGCGGCCCGCGAGGTCGAGCGTGACCATGCGGGTGCCATATGTGCGGATGTCAGAGCCGTTGGCTGCAGCCAGTGTGATACCCCGTGTGCCGCGTTGGATCTCGAGGGCGGAGGCGGGGGTGATGCTGTGCTGGGCCCCTGTGTCGCACAGAAATCGGCGGTTGGTTCTGTCGTCAGTGGCGTACAGTAGGGGCTCCTTCTGCCCCGCGGCCATCGCGGGGGCCGGTGCGGGGGGGGGTTTGAAGGTACACGGTGGCGTGCAGCGTTGAGCCCTAGCGCCAAAACGGGTGTAGTAGTAGCAGTGACCCGGAGTGGTAGGGCGGTCGGGCCTAGCGGCCCGGGAAGACCGCGTGGTCGTTGCCGTGAGGTCGGGCGCGACGTCGCGAGCGGCCTGTGCAGAGAGCAGCCGGTCGGCCTTTTCGGCTATATCATTCAGGTCCGTGGAGTCGGACTCCACAATGAGCGGGCGGATGCTGGCGGGGAGCTGCCGAATGAAAAGCGTGCGAAAAAGGGCGCCGGGATTTTTGTCGTCTGAGAGGGACAGCATGTGGGAAAGCAGGTCTGATGGTGAAGCGTCACCAAGGCCGGGGAGGTCCAGGAGTTGGCAGTGGCGCTGGTAAGAGGACGTTTGAAATTTTTTAAGTAGCGCAGCCTTCAGATGTTCGTATTTGCCCTCCGTTGGTGGATTCTGCAGCGCTGCCCATACCTTGGGGACTGTGGCGTCGACTGTAATGCCTTTCAGCTGGAATCTGGACTCAGCTTGAACGAACCAGGCTTCGGCGAGGTTCTCCCAAAAGTCTGGTAATTTAACCGTGACTACGTTTGTATCCGCCATGCTAGCTTAGGATTCGTCCTGAGCGTCGGGGTCACCAGTGTTGAGATACCGCGGCAAACGTGGGAGTCGAGACCAGAGCCAGTGAAACAGTACAGCTTTTTATTTCAGCCTCATGGCAAAACAGGAACTAGAAAAGCCCGCGCATCCACTTAAATACTTCCCAGACAGGAAGTGCTCCCGGCAGCCTGTCCCTGCGGGAAACAAGTTGCTGGAGGAAAGGGCCCCCGGCTGGGGGCTTCTGCTTAGACTGTCTGTGCCACCGTGAGCAGATTATGTCCAGTGGTGGCGTGTCGCCACACTTGCATGGCTACGGGGATAGAGCGGGGGAATGGTACTGACTGGATTGCTCTACGGAGAGCTAGCATGGACTCGTTGGGCTGAATGGCCTCCTTCTATGCCGTTATGTCTCTATGACTCTATATGGAAGATGCTGAATGAAGAATGGGCCTGTTCTGCTGCTTCTATTTGACACACTGTAATGTGTTAGTTTTATGATATTTATGGGCTATTACTGGGGTACCACGACTCCCCTCACATGTCCTAAATTGCCAGCTTTCCATGTTTCCTTCCAGCCCATTACAGTATTTCCTGAACAAGGTAATTTCTTTAGATGATAGGACTCGGAAAAGCTCTATTGAAGGAAAAGTCTTCCCATCAGTTAGAATGACTGCAACCAATGCGTGGGCTGGGGGGAGGCATGTGGGGGTGGATGTCAAAGAGTCTCCTTCCTTTGGCAGGATGCAGAAGACAACTAGGCTCTCTGATGGACAACACATGACTGAACAAAGTTGGTCCACAGCGAATAATCAATGAATCAAATAAAGGCAATGACCAAGAGCCTTCGGGAAATCGCAAGTGGTGGCAATGGCCAAGAAGTGGTGAGGTTGAATGGAATGGCAGTAAAGCTTTGTTTGGTCCACAATTGGGAGTCTTTCATCAACACCTCTCAATGCAGGCTGTGACCCTTCATCCCGCCCACCCCGCCCCGCGCTACCTTCTCAACCCAACCTTCGCTGACACGTGCATGATATTTGAAATTCAGCTCTCCCCTTCTGGTCCCGTTGTGTGAGGGTGCCGAGTGCCGAGTTAATGCGGACTCACCTAGCGTTGTGCTGTGGACCTGCATTATTGCTGCCCAAACCATTTTGATGTAGACTCTAAATAGCCATCAGAGAGACTGGAACTTTGTCCCATCTGCTTGGACTAATTCCCTTGAAATACTGGGAAACACGCTCTTTACAGACGCCTGATTGAGAGGATGTTGGCCTCATTTTTTGCAGTATTAATGCAACATAATTTCATTATATTTATTGAAGTGATGTCAAAATGCAATTATAAATGCAAAGGAGCATGTTATTTATTGAAATTAGCAAACAGAACATGCTTTGTTCAACTGCTTTTACAATGCTTGTTACTCTCTATTGTGTACCATCCGCGTCACGTAATAATCATGGATCCTGTACATAGTTGATCAGGGCGAGATGGAACATAGGAACAGGAGGAGGCCATTCAACCTGTTCCACCATTCAATTAGATTGTGGCTGATCTATACCTCAACTCCATTTACCCGCCTTTGCTCCATACCCCATCATACCTCTTACCCAACAAAAATCTATCGCCCTTGCTCTTGAAAGCTCCAATTGACCCCCAGCGTACACAGCTTTTAAGGGGAGAGAGCTGCAGATTTCCACTACTCTGTGTGGAAAAAGTGCTTCCTGATTTCTCTCCTAAACGGCCTAGCTTTAATCTTAAGATTGTGTACCCGTGTTCTGGCCTCCCTCACCAGGGGAAATAAGAGTTTTCAAGTGTAGTAAGACACAGTCAAGTATTTTTGAGTGGTTTGCTTGGATATTTGATACAATTGTAAAAGTCTAACAAATATTTTGTGCAATGGACTCATTTGAAGTGTGTGATACACTAGACTCTTAATTTATCAATAGCTGAGCCCTTGTGATATCCTGCAGTCTGGAGCATGTTTGTGATGTTAACATGGAGTTGTGTTTAACTTGGCCTCTCCCTTTAAAGACAGTGTGGGGAAGTGGTCTAAATCCCACACCCTGAAGTCAGTTAGAGACTAATTGTTGCAAGAAGTTTGTGTAGATTGGCAGCTGCTTATAAATCTCCGGCAGTTACACATAATGAAGATCAGAAAAAAACAACAGGAATCAACTGCTTTTCTTTTTTTTAATAATTCTGACACTTTGAAGTGTGACTAATGCACACTAGATGCAAGACCTTTTACAGATGTGTGTAGAAAGCTATAATACATTAACATTCATGTCTAGCACACACATCCTATTTGTTACACTTTCTGTGTCACAATTTTGCCATGGTATGGGTATCATACAGACAGCGATAAGGTGCATTTATATAGCGCCTTCAACATAGTAAAACACTCCAAGGAGTGTAACCAGATAAAAATTGACACTGAGCCAAAGAAGGAGACATTAGGACAGGTGACCAAAAGCTCAGTCAAAGAGGTAGGTTTAATAGGGAATCATAAAAAGGAGGTGGAGAGGTTTAGGGAGGGAATTCCAGAGCGGAGGCCCTCGGCAGCTGAAGGCACGGCCACGACCACTTGTGAGAGAAAATGCCCAGGGAGTGTTTAATGAGACTGTGTGGAGGGATCTTGCTCTGTATTTAACCTGTGCTGTACTGGTCTGGGTGAGCTCGAGGCCAAAGTGGGCGCCAAAACCTTCCATTTGCCAGCGCTATCCTCCTGGCCTATAAAACTTCACCCACAAACCACATTGGAGGCACAGAAAGAACAGGTGATTGTGAAATAATTAATGAGCAAGTGCCGACACAGACAATATTTGTGAATTAACATGTTACTTGCTGCAAATCACGGATTTAAATTTTATTTCTTTAGAAAACCTCTCCTCTCGCTGATGCTGATGGACTTACTGTCCATTTCCTGCAAAGTACTTCAGAGAAACATCACAGGTCTGTCAGGCAGAGACTGACATCTGCTGGTGGACAGAGAGGATATTGGGATTTAAGGTGCTGAGAAGTTATTTGGATTGAGGCTTGATGTTTGTTCTGAGCTAAGTAAAGATCAATAGTCCCAACACCGACCGACTCCTGCAGGACCCCGGTCACACCAACTCCTGCAGGACCCCGGTCACACCAACCCCTGCGAGACCCCGGTCACACCAACCCCTGCGGGACCCCGGTCACACCAACCCACGCGGGACCCCGGTCACACCAACCCACGCGAGTCCCCGGTCACGCCGACCCACCGACCCCTGCGAGACCCCGGTCACGCCGACCCACGGACCCCTGTGAGACCCCGGTCACGCCGACACACACGAGACCCCGGTCACGCCGTCCCACCGACCCCTGCGAGACCCCGGTCACACCCGCTGACCGCTGCGAGACCCCGGTCATATATGCCGACCCCTACGAGACCCCGGTCACACCCGCCGACCCACCGATCCCTGCGAGACCCCGGTCACGCCGACCCCTGCGAGACCCCGGTCACGCCGACCCACCGACCCCTGCGAGACCCCGGTCACCCCGACCCACCGACCCCTGCGAGACCCCGGTCACCTCGACCCACCGACCCCTGCGAGACCCCGGTCACCCCGACCCACCGACCCCTGCGAGACCCCGGTCACGCCGACCCCTGCGAGACCCCGGTCACGCCGACCCACCGACCCCTGCGAGACCCCGGCCACGCCGAACCACCGACCCCTGCGAGACCCCGGTCACCCCGACCCACCGACCCCTGCGAGACCCCGGTCACACCGACCCCTGCGAGACCCCGGTCACACCCACCGACTCCTGCAAGACCCCAGTCACACCTGCCGACCCACCGACCCCTGCGAGACCCCGGTCACACTTACCGACCCCTGCAAGACCCCAGTCACACCTGCCGACCCGCCGACCCCTGCGAGACCCAGGTCACAGCCAACGACCCCTGCCACGCCGACCCACCGACCCCTGCGAGACCCCGGTCACGCCGAACCACCGACCCCTGCGAGACCCCGGTCACACCCACCGACCCCTGCCACACGCACCGACTCCTGCGAGACCAGTCACACCCACCGACCCCGGTCACGCCGACCCACGACCCCTGTGTGACCCCGGTCACACCGACCGACCCCTGCGAGACCCCGGTCACACCCACCGACCGATCCCTGCGAGACCCCGGTCACACCCAGCGACCGACCCCTGCGAGACCCCGGTCACACCGACCGACCCCTGCGAGACCCCGGTCACACCCACCGACCGACCCCTGCGAGACCACGGTCACACCGACCGACCCCTGCGAGTCCCCGGTCACAGTGACCGACCCCTGCGAGACCCCGGTCAAACACGCTGACCCCGGTCACGCCGACCCACCGACCCATGAGACGCCGGTTACACACGCTGACCCCGGTCACGCCGACCCCGGTCACGCCGACCCCTGCGAGACCCCGGTCACGCCGACCCCTGCGAGACCCCGGTCACGCGACCCACCGACCCCTGCGAGACCCCGGTCACACCCACCAACCCCTGCGAGACCCCGGTCACACCCACGGACCGACCGACCGACCCCTGCGAGACCCCAGTCACACCCACCGACCAACCCCTGCGAGACCCCAGTCACAACCACCGACCGACCCCTGCGAGACCCCGGTCACACCGACCGACCCACTGACCCCTGCGAGACCCCGGTCACACCGACCGACTGACCCCTGCGAGACACCACTGGTCCACAGATCCAAATGCATATAGAACTACTTTCTGCCTACGTCCTTCCAGCCAGTTCTCAATGCAGCTCAATACATTCTTGCCAATACCATAGACTGATCCTCTTTTCCGTTATCCTTTAGTTGGTCTAATAGTGATGATGTGGAGATGCCGGTGTTGGACTGGGGTGGACAAATGTGGGAAGTCACACAACACCAGGTTATAGTCCAACAGCTTTATTTGAAATCACAAGCTTTCGGAGCGCTGTTCCTTCATCAGGTGAAGTGAAGAGATGCATATAGGCTCAGCATATATAGTCAGAGAGCACTGCCAGATGATTACAGGTAATCTTTCTAACTGCCCTTTATCACACCAGAGATATAATCACAGCAATCACAGGTGTGAATGGTGTCCAAACAGGTCAGTCAGGAAAACATTACAATGGTGCCACGTGCTAGTGGGTATAGGAATAGGAAGATAGAACAGATGAATGCGTGGCTAAAGGGATGGTGCAGGGGGGAGGGCTTTAGTTTCCTGGATCACTGGGTCTGCTTCTGGGAAAGGTGGGACTTGTACAAGTCGGACGGTTTACACCTGAACCAGAGGGGAACCAATATCCTTGCGGGGAGGTTTGCTAGCACTGCTGGGGGGGGTTTAAACTAACTTGGCAGGGGGATGGGGTACAGAGTGGAGCTATAGTAGGGGGTGATTTACAGCCAAATACAGAGGAAAAAACAAGTCAGCTGGGAAGGCAGAGCAAATATGTAAAGGCAAAAGGGAATATGGCAGGGCTGGAAGGCATTTATTTTAATGCAAGGAGTCTTGCAAATAAGGTGGATGAACTGAAGTTGTTGTTGAACACATGGGAGTACGATATTGTTGCTATCACGGAGACATGGTTGAGGGAGGGTCAGGACTGGCAGCTCAATATTCCGGGGTATAGAATCTTCAGGCGAGACAGAGGGGGGTGTAAAAGGGGAGGGGGTGTTGCAATATTAATTAAGGAGTCAATTACTGCTGTAAGGAGGGACGATATATTAGCGGGTTCCTCTAATGAGGCCATATGGGTAGAACTTAAAAACAAAAAGGGGGCAAGCACTTTGCTGGGAGTGTACTATAGGCCCCCAAACAGTCAGGGGGAGATAGAGGAACAGATATGTAGGCAAATCTCAGAGAAGTGCGAAAATAATAGGGTAATAATAGTGGGGGATTTCAACTTCCCCAATATAAATTGGGATAGTCAGAGTGTGAAAGGCTTAGAGGGTGCAGAATTCTTAAAGTGCATCCAGGAGAGCTTTTTGAGCCAACATGTAGAAAGTCCTACAAGAGAGGGGGCGGTACTGGACCTAATTCTGGGGAATGTAGCCGGGCAAGTGGTGGAAGTATCAGTAGGAGAGCATTTTGGCAACAGTGACCATAATTCGGTGAGATTTAAGGTGGTCATGGAAAAAGACAAAGACGGCCCGGAAATAAGGGTTCTAAATTGGGGGAAGGCCGATTTTAATATGATAAGGCAGGATCTGGCCAAAGTGGACTGGGAGCAGCTACTTATAGGAAAATCCACATCAAAACAGTGGGAGACTTTCAGAAGGGAAATAGAGAGAGTACAGCGCCAACATGTTCCTGTAAAGGTCAAGGGTGGGACCAACAAGCAAAGGGAACCTTGGATGACAAGGGATATACAAAAATGCATTAGAAATAAAAGGGGGGCTTTTGGCAGTTACAAAAGACTAAAGACGAAAGAAGCCCTAGAGGAGTATAAAAAGTGCAGGGGCATACTTAAAAAAGAAATTAGGAGGGCGAGGAGGGGCCATGAAATAACACTGGCGAGCAAAATAAAGGAAAATCCTAAGATGTTTTATAAGTATATTAAGGGCAAGAGGATAACCAGGGAAAGGGTAGGGCCCATTAGGGACCAAAGTGGCAATCTGTGTGTAGAGCCAGATGATGTAGGCGGGGTTTTAAATGAATTTTTTGCATCTGTGTTCACTATGAAGACGATGCAGACATAGAAATCGGGCAAGGGGACTGTGACATACTTGAACATATTAGCATCGAGAGGGAGGAGGTGCTAGCGGTTTTAGCAGGCCAAAAAGTGGATAAATCCCCAGGCCCGGACGAGATGTATCCCAGGCTGCTGTGGGAGGCAAAGGAGGAGATTGCAGGGGCTCTGACACAAATTTTCAGAACCTCTCTGGCCACAGGGGATGTACCAGAGGACTGGAGAACAGCTAATGTAGTACCATTATACAAGAAGGGTAGCAGGGATAAACCAGGGAATTACAGGCCAGTGAGCCTAACATCTGTGGTAGGGAAATTATTGGAAAAAATTCTGAGGGACAAAATTAGTCTCCACTTGGAGAGGCAAGGATTAATCGGGGATAGTCAGCATGGCTTTGTCAAGGGTAAATCATGTCTGACAAATCTGATTGAATTTTGAGAGGGGGCGACGAGGGGGGTGGATGAGGGAAATGCTGTGGATGTGGTTTACATGGACTTCAGTAAAGCCTTTGACAAAGTCCCGCATAGGAGACTGGTCAAGAAGGTAAGAGCCCATGGGATCCAGGGTGCCTTGGCGCGTTGGATCCTAAACTGGCTGAGTGGCAGGAGGCAGAGGGTGATGGTCGAAGGTTGCTTTTGTGACTGGAAGCCTGTGTCCAGTGGGGTACCTCAGGGATCGGTGCTGGGTCCCTTGTTGTTTGTGATCTACATAAATGATTTGGATGAGAATGTAAAAGGTATGATCAGCAAGTTCGCAGATGACACGAAAATTGGTGGGGTGGTCAATTGCGAGGAGGAAAGCCTTAGGCTACAGGACGATATAAACGGGTTGGTCAGATGGGCGGAAAAGTGGCAAATGGAATTTAACCCTGAAAAGTGCGAGGTGATGCATTTTGGACGGACAAATAAGGCAAGGGAATACACAATGAGTGGTAGGACCCTAGGAAGTACAGAGGGTCAGAGGGACCTTGGTGTACATGTACATCCCTGAAGGCAGCGGAACAGGTAGATAAGGTGGTTAAAAAGGCATATGGGATACTTGCCTTCATTAGCCGAGGCATAGAATATAAGAGCAGGGAGGTTATGATGGAGCTGTACAAAACGCTGGTGAGGCCACAGCTGGAGTAGTGTGTGCAGTTCTGGTCGCCTCACTATAGGAAGGATGTGATTGCTTTGGAGAGGGTGCAGAGAAGATTCACCAGGATGTTACCTGGGATGGAGCGCCTCAGCTATGAAGAAAGACTAAACAGGCTGGGGTTGTTTTCCTTGGAGCAAAGAAGGCTGAGGGGGGACCTGATTGAGGTATACAAAATGATGAGGGGCATAGATAGGGTAGACAAAGAGGAACTTTTCCCCTTAGTAGGGGGGCCAATAACAAGGGGGCATAGATTCAGGGTAAGGGGCAGGAGATTTAGAGGGGATTTGAGGAGGAACTTTTTCCACCCAGAGGGTGGTTGGAATGTGGAACTCAATGCCCAAAAGGGTGGTAGAGGCAGGAACCCTCACAACATTCAAGAAGCATTTGGATGAGCACTTGGAATGCCATTGCATACAAGGCTATGGACCAAATGCTGGAAAATGGGATTAGACTGGACAGGGATGGATGGGCGGCGCAGACACGATGGGCCGAAGGGCCTCTTTCTGTGCTGTAAAACTCTATGACTCTAAAGAACAATGAGGTGGGGTCACAAGGGGTCAAATGTTGCAGATGCTGGGGTCTGTATGAAAAACAGAAAAAAACCAAAAAACTTTGCTGGAAATCACAGCAGGTCCGGCCGCATCTGTGCAGAGAGAACAAGCCAACGACGACTCGAGTCTGGATGACTCTACATCAGGTGGGGTTATATGTAGCGTGACATGAACCCAAGATCCCGGTTGAGGCCGTCCTCATGAGTGCGGAACTTGGCTATCAGTTTCTGCTCGACGATTTTGCGTTGTCGTGTGTCTCAAAAGCCACCTTGGAGAATGCTTACCTGAAGATCGGAGGCTGAATGTCCTTGACTGCTGAAGTGTTCCCCGACTGGGAGGGAACACTCCTGCCTGGCGATTGTTGTGCGGTGTCCGTTCATCCGTTGTCGCAGTGTCTGCATGGTCTCGCCGATGTACCATGCTCCGGGGCATCCTTTCCTGCAACGTATGAGGTAGACAACATTGGCTGAGTCACATGAGTATGTACCATGTACCTGGTGGGTGGTGTCCTCACGTGTGATGATGGTATCTGTGTTGATGATCTGGCATGTCTTGCAGAGGTTGCCGTGGCAGAGTTGTGTGGTGGCGTGGTCGTTGTTCTCCTGAAAGCTGGGTAATTTGCTGCGAACGATGGTCTGTTTGAGGTTCAGCGGCTGTTTGAAGGCGAGTAGGGGAGGCGTGGGGATGGCCTTAGCGAGGTGTTCATCGTCGTCGATGACATGTTGAAGGCTGCGGAGAACATGGTGTAGTTTCTCCACTCCAGGGAAGTACTGGATGACGAAGGGTACTCTGTTGGTTGTGTCCCGTGTTTGTCTTCTGAGAAGGTCTTTGCGATCTTTCGCTGTGGCCCGTCGGAACTGTCGATCGATGAGTCGAGCGTCATATCCCGTTCTTACGAGGGCGTCATTCAGCGTCTGTAGGTGTCCATCGCGTTCCTCCTCAACTGAGCAGATCCTGTGTATTTGCAGGGCTTGCCCATAGGGGATGGCTTCTTTAACGTGGTTAGGGTGGAAGCTGGAGAAGTGGAGCATCGTGAGGTTGTCCGTGGGCTTGCTATAGAGTGAAGTGCTGAGGTGTCCGTCTTTGATGGAGATTCGTGTGTCCAAGAATGAAACCGATTCTGAGGAGTAGTCCATCGTGAGTTTGATGGTGGGATGGAACTTGTTGATGTTATCGTGTAGTCTTTTCAGTGATTCTTTGCCGTGGGTCCATAGGAAGAAAATGTCGTCGATGTATCTGGTGTATAGCGTTGGTTGGAGGTCCTGTGCAGCGAAGAAGTCTTGCTCGAACTTGTGCATGAAGATGTTGGCGTATTGGGGTGCGAATTTGGTCCCCATGGCTGTTCCGTGTGTTTGGGTAAAGAACTGGTTGTCGAAGGTGAAGACATTGTGGTCAAGGATGAAGCGGATGAGTTGTAGGATGGCCTCTGGAGATTGGCTGTTATTGGTGTTGAGTACTGAGGCTGTCGCAGTGATGCCGTCATCGTGGGGGATACTGGTGTAGAGTGCCGAGACGTCCATCGTGGCAAGGAGTGTTCCTGGTTCAACTGGTCCGTGGGTGCTTAGTTTCTGTAAGAAGTCTGTAGTATCGCGACAGAAGCTGGGGGTTCCCTGTACGATGGGTTTCAGGATGCCCTCGATGTATCCAGAGAGGTTCTCACACAGGGTTCCGTTGCCTGATACGATAGGACGTCCGGGTGTGATGGCTTTGTGTATCTTTGGGAGGCAGTAGAAGTCTCCCACGCGGGAAGTACGTGGGATGAGAGCGCGTAGGATGCTCTGAAGGTCTGGATCGAAGGTCTTGATCAGTCTGTTGAGTTGGCTGGTGTGTTCTTTGGTCGGATCTGCGGCTTGTTCTCTCTGCACAGATGCGGCCGGACCTGCTGTGATTTCCAGCAAAGTTTTTTGTTTTTTTCTGTTTTTCATGCAGACCCCAGCATCTGCAACATTTGACCCCTTGTGACCCCACCTCATTGTTCTTTAATGTAATGTTTTCCTGACTGACCTGTTTGGACACCATTCACACCTGTGATTGCTGTGATTATCTCTCTGCTGAGGTGTGATAAAGGGCAGTTAGAAAGATTACCTGTAATCATCTGGCAGTGCTCTCTGACTATATATGCTGTGTCTATATGCATCTCTTCACTTCACCTGACGAAGGAGCAGCGCTCCGAAAGCTTGTGATTTCAAATAAAGCTGTTGGACTATAACCTGGTGTTGTGTGACTTCCCACATTGGTCTAATAGTGGCCTTGCTTTCCTTTAGCCGGTCCTGGTACCTCACTCTGAGGATCAGATTCCTTTAGTTTGTAGGGATTGGAGGAGATTACAGAGATAGGGAGGGGCGAGGCTATGGAGGGATTTGAAAACAAGGATGAGAATTTTGAAATTGAGGCGTTGCCGGACCGGGAGCCAATGTAGGTCAGCGAGCACAGGGGTGATGGGTGAACGGGACTTGGTGAGAGTTAGGACACTGGCACCAGAGTTTTGGGTAAGCTCAAGTTCATGGAGGGTGGAAGATGTGGGCCAGCCAGGAGAGCTTTGGAATGGCCGAGTCTGGAGGTAACAAAGGCATGGATGAGGGTTTCAGCAGCGGATGGCCTGGTCTTATACACGGCATTTCTCCATCGTGACAGAGAAACCGGTCTTTGAGCGAGCTGCTCAGCCTGGAGCCCAGACTGGACTGAAGTACAGTCTCAAGTTGTCTATCGTTGATGAGCCGCCTTCACAATTAGGTCCCTGGGCTGCACTGAACATTCGCAGGGCTTGGGTTCCAGTCCTGATCCTCCAGCTTACTGGCCTGTCTGGACAGCTGTGATGGGTTGATTATAAACACTTTAACTACAAACACTGACTCCAAAAACACTGATCCCAAGTTGTCTTCTCACCTTCATTCAGGAACACAATCTGAAATGGACTTTGCAAAACACACACAAAAAAAGAATTGTGATCCTGAGACAGAATGTTCCGGAATAAACACTCTGAAGGAACATAAATGACGATAGCTGGGCCAGTGGCTGTTTATGGATCAGGTGCATTGGAATCTGACTCACTGCTTTCCCCTGATCTGTAAACCCGTTTACATTAGGAGTTAAAGCAGCTTTACTGCTGCGCCAATAATCCCTTCCAGTTAGAATGAGCAGATGCTACTTTAAACAGTTTTATCAAACACTCTCACAATCAGCTACAGGAGCTGTCATACTGCTCCATCTATCGGGTCACCAACTCTGATTGGATGCCTTCGGGGAGGTTTCATCACATGGCCACCCCCCTCCAACCAGCCCCGCCCCCACACTCCCACCATTGGTCGCCCATCCTCGTGAAGCCCCGCCCCCATGGCCAACTGGAAAGAGAACAGACTCTGTTACCCAATTGTATGATCCTTGACTGTCAGTCAAACAGCCTTTTCTTCCTCAACTGCAAAAGTCTTACAGCTAATAAAAAGCGTTCAAAGAAAATGAAAAAAAAAACTATTTCTCGTTAAAGCCCCTCTAATTTTTCTCCTGGGTGTTGCTCACAGCAGTGTTCGAGAGATTAATCTTTCATTCCTGGAGACTCCAATCTGGGAGGATTGGTGATCCTGTCTGTCTACTGCAAACAGGAGCTGTGGTTTGGAGCCCATGATGGCACTTGAGGAGTGAGGGTACTTGGTCAATGCAAGGAGTGGCCCACTTCTCCAAGACCCCATTGACCTGCGAGAGTACGGCCAGATATAGCGTCGTATAGTACTGATGGAAGCACAAGAGGGAGGGAGCGTCACCGGGTGCCAACAGTGGCACTTTCATTGAGCACACTGGCTTGGGGTCTGGGCCACGGGCTGGCAATGGCCTTTCGACCTTCATTGGCCCCACCTCCGGACACTGGGGAAGTAAAAATGCTGACCAGATCTACAAAGTGAGTAGTTGGCAGTTAAGTGCCGAGTTATTATAAAAGCATCTTTCAGTGCCATTCCCCCACCCCAGCAATCACTTCCCCTCTGTTCCCCCATTGCAGAAAATATTCAATTCAAATTAAAATCTGCGCACAGTTTAGAAGTAATCCGAGTGCATGAACAGAGCTGCTTCCAATATAAAGTCAAGGAAGCTCTGCTAATATTGCCCCCAGACTCCAGTTGTGGCACAAGTGAGGCGTTGGAGAATCATCAGATGCAGGTATTTTATGCTGAGAATTTAGCAGATCTGAGATAAATGGACAGGTGATGAATATTGAGATTGTGGTGTGAATGGAATCCCACTGCGGGGACTGTGCACAGTGAGAGTCCGGTATCCAGTGTGTCCAAACTCTATTCCATTCATCCAGTCCACTCAGGATCACTGTTCTGTCTCATTGGTTGATATTGGCGCTCAGTTGTCATCCGTAGAGTGTTTCCACACCCAATCTCCTGCGATGTACGTGGCTTTGACATTCAGCTTGTTATCCAGCAGCACCAGATCTGTAATAAAGGGCAGAAGGTGAAGGTACACAATCAGCTCGAACTGATTTAACCAGTCTGTCAGCTGTGGCTCAGTGGGTAGCACCCTTGCCTCTGAGTCAGAAAGTTGTGGGTTCAAGTCCCAATTCAGAGACTTGAGCACAAAAATCTAGGCCATCACTCCCAGTGCAGCACTGAGGGAGTGCGGCACTGTCGGAGGTGCCGTCATTCAGATGAGATGTTAAACAGAAGCCCCATCTGCCCTATCAGGTGGACACAAAAAATTCCTTGGCACTATTTGAAAAGAAAGACTTGCATTTCTATAGCCCCTTTTGCTACCTCTCGACATCCCAAAGCACTTTACAGTCAATGAAGTACTTTTGAAGTACAGTCACTGTTGTAATGTAGGAAACACAGCAGCCAATTTGCGCACAGCAAGGTCCCGCAAACAACAATTCGATAAAGACCAGATAATCTGTTTGTGTGATGTTGGTGGAGGGATAAATACTGGCCAGGACACTAGGGATAGCACCCCATCTCTTTTATAAAATAATGCCATGGGATCTTATACATCAACCTGAGAGGGCAGACAGGGTCTCGGTTTAACATTTCAGTTGAAAGACGGCACCTCCGACAGTGCAGCTCTCCCTCAGTGCTGCCCCACCGTCAGTGCAGCTCTCCCTCAGTACTGCCCCTCCGACAGTGCAGTGCTCCCTCAGTACTGCCCCTCCGACAGTGCAGCGCTCCCTCAGCACTGCAGTGAAGAGTCAGCCTGGATTATGGGCTCAAGTTTCTGGAGTGGGGCTCGAACCCACAACCTTCTGACTCAAAGGCAAGAGTGCTACCCACTGAGCCACGGCTTAGGAATATCTGATGAGGATTGAGGTTACAGGTTGTAGTGTGAGTATACACTGGCATGATCAGATAGTCTATGAAACACAGCGATCTCGGAGTCTGGTACCACGGAAAGCAAGGATGAACGATGCACGAAGTATGGTTGATAAATTTTCTGGAATTTTGTGCAAATCATCTTATAGGGGGCAGAGTGGGAGGAGGGCAACAGACACTGCAGAATCTTTCTTTAGGAGATCAAAGAAATTGGGCAGAATCCATGAAAGGGCAAGTTATAGGGGGATTGGGCAGAATGGCCTTTTCTAATTTGAAGCCTCATATACCCATTCATTAAAACCATCCTTCAACCAAGAGTCTCAACTCTGCTTCGAGTGGAGTATTCAGCAGAATATTAATAAGACAATTTGGATGGCTTCTGAAGGGAAGTCAATGACACATGCGGCTAGACCTGGACATGTTCAGGCTTGGGCTGGTAAGTGGCAGGTAACATTTGCGCCACAGAAATGCCAGGCAATGACTATCTCCAACAAGTGAGAGCCCCTTGACATTCAACGGCATTACCATCGCCGAATCCCCCACCGTCAACATCCTGGGGGTCACCATCGACCAGGAACTTAACTGGACCAGCCACATAAATACTGTGGCTACAAGAGCAGGTCAGAGGCTGGGTATTCTGTGGTGAGTGTCTCACCTCCTGACTCCCCAAAGCCTTTCCACCATCGACAAGGCACAAGACAGGAGTGTGAGGAAATACTCTCCACTTGCCTGGATGAGTGCAGCTCCAACAACACTCAAGAAGCTCGACACCATTCAGGACAAAGCAGCCCGTTTGATTGGCACCCCATCCGCCACCTTAAACATTCACTCCCTCCACCACCGGTGCGCCGTGGCTGCAGTGTGTACCATCTACAAGATGCACTGCAGCAACTCGCCAAGGCTTCTTCGGCAGCGCCTCCTAAACCCGCGACCTCTACCACCTAGAAGGACAAGGGCAGCAGGTGCATGGGAACACCACCACCTCCAAGTTCCATACTATCCTAACTTGGAAATATATTGGCCGTTCCTTCATCGTCGCTGGGTCAAAATCCTGGAACTCCCTCTCTAACAGCACTGTGGGAGTACCTTCACCACACGGACTGCAGCGGTTCAAGAAGGCGGCTCACCACCACCTTCTCAAGGGCAATTAAGGATGGGCAATAAATGCTGGCCTTGCCAGCGACGCACCCACATCCCAGGAACGAATAAAAAAAGATTTTGAGGACAAGGCAACAGAGCGAGCTGGCGAGCAGTGACTTTTTAATTAGCGAGTTGCGTCCAGTCACAATGAAGCTGAAAGGAATTGACATCCTCTTCATTAAAACTCATCAGAAACCGGGGACATTTGTTTCCTAGATTGGAAACCCAGCAGAATAAACGACCGAGGTCCTCGGAGATTAATTAAAAAGCAGCGCACACGAAGCACAGAATTCTTTCTGAAGAAACCATATCCAGCCACAGTCACACTCGGACAAGCACCTCAATTAAGATTAAGATAAATTAAATTGTAAAACACATGGTGAAAATGGCTTCCGATCAAACAGTCCAGTAACGCGGGTTTATTTTTTAATGTCTCTCTCATCATTAGGTTGGTTTTACAGGGAAAGGAACTCCATTTTCCTTGATGATCTACATTTAAAGATAGTTTTTATTCGATTCCAATATTAGAAGCCATCACCCTGCACCCAGCCCCCGCTCTACTCTTCCCAAAACCTCTTCCAGCGAGTGAGGGCAATAACCAGGACCAATAATCAATCGTCCATGGATTCTGGAGGGGCTGAAGATTTTTCTTGCATTCAAACTGCACCCTGGCCAAGAACAGTTCACGCAGCACTGACCGGCGTGCATGGGGGCAGAGGAGCAGCCCGTCAGAGTGGGGGCAGAGGGGCATTGCTCACCATTTAGCGTTGGTTTAATCTGAGCAACTTTCACTGTGGGTCGACCAGCTACACCTGCTCACTCGATTCTAGTTTCTAATTAAACTTTATTTCTAGAAGACAATACAGTAATTAAAATTTGCAGAGTTTAAATCAGATTAGGAGAGAGTCAGAGAGGAAAGAAACGGTGAATCCTGCAGGAGTCAGAGATCTCATTAACCTTTCTCTCTGTTGCTCTGAAACCCGTTTAAAAAAAAAAAAGGATCGGTTTTCCCCACTGTGGAGTCAGCTGGTGCAACTCTGTCACTCTGCAAAAACTGACATTAAAAATAAAATAAAATAATTACTTTATTAAAAAAAAGTCAATAATTAATGCGGTTGCACGTGGTAAGAACTTCAAAAAGGGGCCTAAAAGAAACAAAATTCAAGTTGGAATCCCTCCCCCCCCCCACCTTGAGGTTCTGCTGAGGGAGTTTGAGGCTCCAGAGACCAGGTAAGGCCTCAGAGCGTCGGCGGGAAACTCGAGCGGCAGCAGGGCTATAAAAGGCTCCAGAGATCAGGTAAGGCATACCAGTCGCTGAACTCGGAACTCAAAGGGAAGGAGAGAGGTAAAAAGAAATCAAAGTGTGACGTCACCAGAAAGCAGGTAAGTGATTGGTTGGTGAGTATTTCTCTCTTTTTAAACTTAAACTCTGTGGTTTATAGTTTCTAAGGTGTGATATTCATCATCTAGTTTGTTTGTAAACCAGAGCCCTTAAATATATTTAGCTGTAAGGTAACTTCAATTCTGCGGTTTATATTTTCTAGGGTCTCTTTGGTGTAGCGGGGACTTCTGCCATACAAGCGCCCTAGAGTATATCTTTAATTGGTGGTATTGAATTAATTAAAATTAATTAAAGGGTAAGTCATGTCAGGATAGCCCAGCCCCGTGTTATGCTCCACCTGCGCTATGTGGGAATTCAGGGACACTGCCGGTGTCCTGAAATGTATCCAGCTGCAGCTACTAGCAGATCACATTGAGGCGCTGGAGCTGCGGATGGATGAGTTTTGGAGCATTCGCGATGCTGAGAGGGTCGTGGATAACACGTTTAGTGAGTTGGTCACACCACAGGTAAGGGCTGCACAGGCAGAAGGAAAATGGGTGACCATCAGGCGGAGCAGTAGAAGCAGGCAGGTAGTGCAGGGGAGCCCTGTGGCCATCCCCCTCTCAAATAGGTATACCGATTTGGATGCTGTTGAGGGGATGACTTACTGAAGGCAGCAGCAGCCGCCAACTTCCTGGCACCAGGGGCGCTTCTGCTGCTCAGGAAGGGAGGAAAAAGAGTGGGAGAGCAATAGTGGTAGGGGATTCTATTGCAAGGGGAACAGATAGGCGTTTCTGTGGCCGTAGACGTGATTCCAGGATGGTTTGTTGCCTCCCTGGTGCCAGGGTCAAGGATGTCACTGAACGGCTGCAGGGCATTCTGAAGGGGGAGGGTGAACAGTTCACATTGGGACCAACGACATAGGTAGGAAGAGGGATGAGGTCCTGCAGCAAGAATTTAGGGAGCTAGGTAGCAGATTAAAGAGCAGGACCTCAAAGGTTGTAATCTCTGGATAGGGCAGCACGGTGGCATAGTGGTTAGCACTGTTGCCTCACAGCACCAGGGACCCGGGTTCGAATCCGGCCTCGGGTGACTGTCTGTGTGGAGTTTGCACATTCTCCCCGTGTTTGCGTGGGTTTCCTCCGGGTGCTCCGGTTTCCTCCCACAGTCCAAAGATGTGCGGGTTAGGTTGATTGGCTATGATAAATCGACCCTTAGTGTTAGGGGGGATTAAATACGTGGGGTTATGGGGATAGGGTGGGATATGTGTTGGTGTAGGGGTTATGGGGATTGGGTGGGACATGTGTCGGTGCAGGCTCGATGGGCTGAAATGGCCTCTATCTGCACTGTGTGATTTCTGTGATTCTGTGATACTCCCGGTGCCACGTGCTAGTGAATATAGGAATAGGAGGATAGAGCAGATGAATGCGTGGCTAAAGAGTTGGTGCAGGAGGGAGGGCTTTAGTTTCCTGGATCACTGGGTCTGCTTCTGGGGAAGGTGGGACTTGTACAAGTCGGACGGGTTGCACCTGAACCAGAACGGGGAGGTTTGCTAGCACTGTTTGGGGGGGGGGGGGTTAAACTAACTTGGCAGGGGGATGGGATACAGAGTGGAGCTATAATAGGGGGTGATGTACAGCCAAATATAGAGGAAAAAACAAGTCAGCTTGGAAGGCAGAGCAAATATGTAACGGCACAAGGGAGTAGGGCAAGGCTGGATGGCATTTATTTTAATGCAAGGAGTCTTGCGAATAAGGTGGATGAACTGAAAGTGTTGATGAACACATGGGAGTATGATATTGTTGCTATTATGGAGACATGGTTGAGAGAGGGGCAAGACTGGCAGCTCAATATCCCGGGGTATAGAATCTTCAGGCGAGACGGGGGGGGGGGTAAAAGAGGGGGTGTCGCAATATTAATTAAGGAGTCAATTACTGCTGTAAGGGGGGGATGATATATTAACAGGTTCATCTAATGAGGCCATATGGGTTGAACTTAAAAACAAAAAGGGGGCAAGCACTTTGCTGGGAGTGTACTATAGGCCCCCAAACAGTCAGGGGGAGATAGAGGAACAGATATGTAGGCAAATCTCAGAGAAATGTGCAAATAATAGGGTAATAATAGTGGGGGATTTCAACTTCCCCAATATTAACTGGGATAGTCAGAGTGTGAAAGGCTTAGAGGGTGCAGAATTTGTAAAGTGCATCCAGGAGAGCTTTATGAGCCAGCATGTAGAAAGTCCTACAAGAGAGGGGGCAGTACTGGACCTAATTCTAGGGAATGTGGCCGGGCAAGTGGTAGAAGTGTTAGTAGGTGAGCACTTTGGTGACAGTGACCATAATTCGGTGAGATTTAAGGTAGTCATGGAAAAGGACAGAGATGGACCGGAAATAAAGGTTCTAAATTGGGGGAAGGCCGATTTTAATATGATAAGGCAGGATCTGGCCAAAGTGGACTGGGATCAGCTACTTGTAGGAAAATCCACATCCGTGCAATGGGAGTCTTTCAGAAAGGAAATTGAGAGAGTACAATGGCAACATGTTCCCGTAAAGGTCAAGGGTGGGACCAACAAGCCCAGGGAACCTTGGATGTCAAGGGATATACGAGAATGGATTAAGAAAAAACGGGGGGCTTTTGGCAGATACAAAGGACTAAAGACAGAGGAAGCCCTAGAGGAGTATAGAAAGTGCAGGGGGATACTTAAAAAAGAAATTAGGAGAGCAAGGAGGGCCCATGAAACAACACTGGCGAGCAAAATAAAGGAAAATCCTAAGATGTTTTATAAGTATATTAAGGGCAAGAGGATAACTAGGGAAAGAGTAGGGCCCATTAGGGACCAAAGTGGCAATCTGTGTGTGGAGCCAGAAGATGTAGGTGGGGTTTTAAATGAATTTTTTGCATCTGTGTTCACTATGGAGAAGGACGATGTAGACATAGAAATCGGGCAGGGGGACTGTGATATACTTGAACATATTAGCATCGAGAGGGAGGAGGTATTGGCGGTTTTAGCAGGCTTAAAAGTGGATAAATCCCCAGGCCCGGACGAGATGTATCCCAGGCTGCTGTGTGAGGCAAAGGAGGAGATTGCAGGGGCTCTGACACAAATTTTCAAAACCTCTCTGGCCACAGTGGATGTGCCAGAGGACTGGAGAACAGCTAACGTAGTACCATTATTCAAGAAGGGTAGTAGGGATAAACCAGGGAATTACAGGCTAGTGAGCCTAACATCAGTGGTAGGGAAATTATTGGAAAAAATTCTGAGGGACAGAATTAGTCTCCACTTGGAGAGGCAAGGATTAATCAGGGATAGTCAGCATGGCTTTGTCAAGGGAAGATCATGTCTGGCCAATTTGATTGAATTTTTCGAGGGGGTCACTAGGTGTGTGGATGAGGGTAGTGCAGTGGATGTGGTTTACATGGATTTCAGAAAGGCTTTCGATAAAGTCCCGCACAGGAGACTGGTCAAGAAGGTAAGAGCCCATGGGATCCAGGCTGCCTTGGCACATTGGATCCAAAACTGGCTTAGTGGCAGAAGGCAGAGGGTGATGGTCGAAGGTTGTTTTTGTGACTGGAAGCCTGTGGCCAGTGGGGTACCACAGGGATTGGTGCTGGGTCCTTTGCTGTTTGTGGTCTACATTAATGACTTGGATATGAATGTAAAAGGTATGATCAGTAAGTTCGCGGATGATACAAAAATTGGTGGGGTGGTAAATAGCGAGGAGGGTAGCCTCAGTCTGCAGGACGACATAGATGGGTTGGTCAGATGGGCGGAACAGTGGCTAATGGAATTTAACCCTGAAAAGTGTGAGGTGATGCATTTTGGAGAGACTAACAAGGCAAGGGAATACACAATGAATGGTAAGACCCTAGGAAAGACAGAGGATCAGAGGGACCTTGGTGTGCATGTACATAGATCCCTGAAGGCAGCAGAACAGGTGGATAAGGTGGTTAAAAAGGCATATGAGATACTTGCCTTCATTAGCCGAGGCATAGAATATAAGAGCAGGGAGGTTATGATGGAGCTGTACAAAACGCTGGTTAGGCCACAGCTGGAATACTGTGTGTAGTTCTGGTCGCCACACTATAGGAAGGATGTGATTGCTTTGGAGAGGGTGCAGAGGAGATTCACCAGGATGTTACTGGGCTGGAGCGCTTCAGCTATGAAGAAAGACTGGACAGGCTGGGGTTGTTTTCCTTGGAGCAGAGAAGGCCGAGGAGGAACCTGATTGAGGTGTACAAAATTATGAGGGGCATAGATAGGGTAGATAGAAAGGAACTTTTTCCCTTAGTAGAGGGGTCAATAACAAGGGGGCATAGATTCAAGGTAAGGGGCAGGAGGTTTAGAGGGGATTTGAGGAAGAACCTTTTCACCCAGAGGGTGGTTGGAATCTGGAACTCACTGCCTGAAAGGGTGGTAGAGGCAGGAACCCTCACAACATTCAAGAAGCATTTGGATGAGCACTTGAAATGCCATAGCATACAAGGCTACGGACCAAATGCTGGAAAATGGGATTATATTAGACAGGGCTTGATGGCCGGCGCGGACGCGATGGGCCTCTTTCTGTGCTCTATGACTCTATGAGTTAGGATCCAAATTAAAAAGCAGAACGTCAAAGGTAATAATCTCTGGATTGTTACCCGAGTCACGCGCATTTGGCATATGGACAAACAGATTCGAGGTTTAAATAACGTGGCTCAAAGTGTGGTGTGGGAGGAAGGGATTTCAGTTCATTGGCACTGACACCAATACTGGGGAAAGAGAGAGCTGTTCCGTTGGGACGGGCTCCACTTAAACCGAGCTGGGACCAGTGTCCTGGCGAACCAAATAACGAGGGCAGTGGACAGGGCTTTAAACTAATGAAGGGGGGGTGGGGGGGGGGGGGGGGGGGGGGGAGGATTCAGGAGAGTAAATTTAAAAGCAGCAAGAGAAATGTCAAGGCTCTAGAGCAGAGTTTTGGGTAAAAATAAGCAGAGTGGGTCAGGAAGGGACAGAGACTAAGGTGACATCAGGGAAAAACAGAACTAAGTCAAAGCTAAAGGCACTATATCTGAATGCGCAAAGCATTCCCAACAAAATAGATGAATTAATAACACAAATAGAAATTAACAGGTTTGATCGAATAGCCATTACTGAGGCGTGGTTGCAAAGTGGCCAAGGTTGGGAACTAAATATTCCAGGATACTTAACTTTTAGAAGAGATAAGCAAAATGGAACAGGAGGAGGGGGAGCCCTGATAATAAAGGATGGAATAAAGAGAGTAAAGAGAAAGGATCTTAGCTCCGAAAATCAAGAATAATAATCAGTTTGGGTGGAGCCAAGAAACAGCAAGGGGCAGAAAACATTGGTGAGAGTTGTTTATAGGCCCCCAAACAGTAGTTGTAATGTAAGGCAGAGTATAAATCAGGAAATTAGTGGCACATGCAACAAGGGTAATGCAGTAATCATGGGGAACCTTAATCTACATATAGACTGGGAAAACCAAATTTGCAGTAATAGTGTGGAGGACATTCATGGAATGTATGCAAGATAGTTTTCTAGATCAGTATGTTGAGGAACCAACTAGGGAACAAACTACTTTAGATCTAGTATTGTGCAATGAGAAAGGGTCAATTAATAACCTTGTAGTAAAGGGGCCTTTAGGGAAGAGTGACCATAATATGATAGAATTTTATATCGAGTTTGCAAGTGATTTAGTTAAATCCAAAACTAGGGACTTAAATCTAAACAAAGCAAACTATGTAGGTATGAGGGGCAAGTTGGCTAAGGTAGATTGGGAAACTACATTAAAAGGTTTGACAGTAGACAAGCAATGGCTAGCATTTAAAGAATTAATACATAATTTACAACAAATATACATTCCTTTAAAAACCCCACAGGAAACATGGTCCAACCATGGCTAACAAGAGAAGTTAAAGATAGTATTAGATCAAAGGAAGAGGCTTATAATGTTGCCAAAAAGAGTAGTAAGCCTGAGGATTGGGAGGACTTTAGAATTCAGCAACGGAGGACCAAGAAATTGATAAAGAAAGGGAAAATAGAATACGAAAGTATACTAGTGAGAGACATAAGCAGACTGTAAAAGCTTCTATAGGTATGTAAAAAGGAAAAGATGAGCGAAAGTAAATGTGGGTCGCTTACAGGCTGAGACAGGAGAAATTATAATGGGGAATAAGGAAATGGCAGAGAAATTAAACAAATGCAGGAAACTCTCGATTAAATGGCACCTAAATATCCGGAATTCTCTATTAGCCGGCAAAATTCTCACTCCGAAAACAACACCTCAATAACCGGAAATGTTGCCGAGTCCGAGTCTCCCGCGGTGGCCGAGTTAGTCAGTGGGGGTAGTTCTCCAAACTGCCACCACTCAGCCTCTTGGCGCTGTCGGAAGTCAGAACACCTCAATAACAGGAGTCTGACTCTCCCGCCCTGCCGGTAATCTCTTCTGATCCGCCATTTTACTGGGGTACTGTGTGTCTCCCACGCTGCTGGTAGTCATTGCATTACCCTCAACTGGCAGTACTGTACTTAATCAAGTATCTTCCACCATCCATTTAACACAACATTCTGTAGGTGAGTACCCAATTACTGTATACTGCACATTTCTTGATTTTTAAATTTTTCTTTGTTAAAAGTAGCCTCGGTAGATAACCCTCGCCGTCATCCGGAATTTTTGATCAACCGGCACCATCCTGGTCCCGTTGGTGCCGGATAACAAAGAGTTTCCTGTACTTTGCGTCTGTCTTCACAGAAGACGACGCAAAAAAAATTCCCAGAAATAGTGGAAAACCAAGTCTCTAGCGAGAATGAGGAACTGAAAGAAATTAGTATTAGTGAAAAAAATAGTACTGGAGAAATTAATGGGGCTGAAAGCTGATAAATCCCCTGGACCTGATGGCCTACATTCTAGGGTTTTGAAAGAGGTGGCTATAGAGATAGTGGATGCATTCGTTGTCATTTTCCAAAATTCCATAGATTCTAGAATGGTTCCTGCAGATTGGAAGGTGGCAAATGTAACTCCACTTATTTAAGGAGAGAGAAAATGGGGAACTACAGACCAGTTAGTCTGACATCAGTAGTAGAGAAAATGCTAGAATCTATTAAGGACGTGGTAACAGGGCACTTACAAAATAACAACAGGATTGGGCAGAGTCAACACAGATTTATGAAAGGGAAATTGCATTTGTCAAATCTGTTAAGAGTTTTTTTGAGGTTGTAACTAGCAGAATAGATAAGGGGGAGCCAGTGGATGTGGTGTATTTGGATTTTCAGAAGGCATTCGAAAAGGTACCACACAAGAGGTTATTAAACAAAATTAGGGCTCATGGGATTGGGGGCAATATACTAGCATGGATTGAGGATTGGTTAACGGACAGAAATCAGAGAGTAGGAATAAACTGGTTATTTTCGGGTTGGCAGGCTATAACTAGTGGGGTACCGCAAGGATCAGTGCTTGGACCTCAGCTATTCACAATCTATATCAATGATTTGGATGAGGGGACCAAATGTAATATATCCAAGTTTGCTGATGATACAAAGCTGGGTGGGAATGTAAGTTGTGAGGAGGATGCAAGGAGGCTTCAAGGGGATATAGACTGGCTAAGTGAGTGGGCAAGAACATGGCAAATGGAATATAATGTGGAGAAATGTGAAGTTATCCACTTTGGTCGGAAAAATAGAAAAGCAGAGTATTTTTTAAAATGGTGACAGATTGGGAAATGTTGGTGTCCAGAGGGACCTGGGTATCCTTGTACACAAATCACTAACGGTTAACCTGCAGGTACAGCAAGCAATTAGGAAAGCAAATGGTATGTTGGCCCTTATTACAAGTGGATTTGAGTATAAGAGTAAAGACGTCTTACTGCAATTATATAGGGCCCTGGTGAGACCACACCTGGAGTATTGTGTACAGTTTTGGTCTCCTTGCCTAAGGAAGGATATATTTGCCATAGAGGGAGTGCAACAAAGGTTCACCAGACTGGTTCCTGGGATGGGGGGATTGTCCTATGAGGAGAGATTGAGTAGACTAGGCCTATATTCTCTGGAGTTTAGAAGAATGAGAGGTGATCTCATTGAAACATACAAAATTCTTAGTGCTCGGCAGGGTAGATGCAGGGAGGATGTTTCCCCTGGCTGGGGAGTCTAGAACCAGGGGTCACAGCCTCAGAATAAGGGGACGGCCATTTAGGACTGAGATGAGGAGAAATTTCTTCACTCAGAGGGTGGTGACTCTTTGGAATTCTCTACCCCAGAGAGCTGTGGAGGCTCAGTCATTGAGTATATTCAAGACAGAGATCAATAGATTTTTGAATATTAAGAGAATCAATCGATATGGGGATAGTGCAGGTAAGTGGAGATGAGGTAGAAGATCAGACATGATCTTATTGAATGGCGGAGCAGGCTCGAAGGGCCAAATGGACGATTCCTGCTCCTACTTCTTATGTTCTTATGTTTCCCAGCAGTTTGTGTCATTGTTTCTGCTGAGATCCCAGCTCAGACAAAGCCAAATTCTAAAGTGACAGATGGCATGTTTGCGAGGAGGCCATTCAGCCCTTCGAGCCTGTTCCATCATTCAATGAGATCATGGCTGATCTGTACCTCAAATCCATTTTCCTGCCTTTGCTCCATATCCCTCGCAACCCTTACCCAACAAAAATATAAGAACATAAGAAATAGGAGCAGGAGTAGGCCATACGGCCCCTCGGGCCTGCTCCGCCATTAAATGCGATCATGGCTGATCCGAACCTAGACTCACGTCCACTTCCCTACCCGCTCCCCGTAACCCCTAATTCCCTTATCTGCTAGGAAACTGTCTATCTCCTTTTAAATTTATTTAATGTCGCAGCTTCCACAGCTCTCTGAGGTAGCAAATTCCATAGATTTACTACCCTCTGAGTGAAGAAGTTTCTCCTGATCTCAGTTTTGAAAGGGCAGCCCCTTATTCTAAGATTATGCCCCCTAGTTCTAATCTCACCCATCAGTGGAAACATCCTCCCCGCATCCATTCGATCAAGCCCCTTCACAATCTTATATGTTTCGATAAGATCGCCTCTCATTCTTCTGAATTCCAATGAGTAGAGGCCCAACCTACTCAACCTTTCCTCACAAGTCAACCCCCTCATCTCCGGAATCAACCGAGTGAACCTTCTCGAGAGCAAGTATATCTTTTCTTAAATATGGAAACCAAAACTGCACGCAGTATTCCAGGTGTGGCCTCACCAGAACCCTGTATAACTGAAGCAAGACTTCCCTGCTTTTATACTCCATCCCCCTTGCAATAAAAGCCAAGATTCCATTGGCCTTCCTGATCACCTGCTGTACCTGCATACTAACCTTCTGTGTTTCATGCACCAGGACCCCCAGATCCCTTTGTACTGTAGCACTTTGCAGTTTCTTTCCATTTAGATAATATTGATCTCAGTTTTGAAAGTGCCAACTGACCCCCAGCATCCACAGCTTTTTGGAGGAGAGAATTCCAGATTTCCAGTGGCCTTTGCATGAAGGTCCTAGTTTCCACCTTGGTCTGTGCCGAGTCAGCTGATCTCAGTCGGGATGTTGCAATTGGCCTCCGTGCCCTTTGGTTAAACTCACACATGGAGGATCAGTTGGGAGAGGAGAATGGGCAGCCAAGAGGCAGATGCAGTTTAATGTGGAAAAATGTGACGCAATAGATACTGGGAACAAGAAAAACAATAGAAATACACATTAAATAGCAAATGTCTCAAGGCAGTCGAGCAGGGATCTAGGTATACAGATACATAGAACATTAAAAATAAGTGGACAGGTTAAAGAAATGCTATTAAGGAGGCAAATGGGGTCTGGGGTTTATATCAGGAAGGACTGAACATAAAAACATCGAGATGTTGATGAGTCTGTGTGAAATGTTGGTTAACCCACATCAGGAATGTTGCATGCAATCGCAGGCTCTCGAATCTAGGCTAGAGATACTGTGGGTCTGGCAAGAGTGGTGTGGATTTACCAGGACAGCAGCAGAGGTGGAGGGAGGGACTGAGTTAGGAGCAATGACTGGACCAGCAGGGGGGGGTGGGGCGGGGGGGGAAATGGGGAAGGGTCCGGAGCGATCACTGTTAGTTACAGGCGTGCAGAAACTCTGCATTGAACAGATTGTGTTTGGAAACCAAATGTAGAAATTATTTTGTACTCGAATCGAGCCAAGCTTCAGTTACTTTCATCCTTACAGATTATTCATTATAATATCAACTGCCTTTTGAAAGGGACTTTGGGTCTCTCACTCTCCGATGCCAAGGACCTATATATCTCCTTTATGGGATGATGCAAGATAGAAATGGGGTGTTTGTCTTGTCTCAGTTGCTCAGACATTTAGAATGATATTCTGAGGCTATTCGCAGAGTAATGCTCTCTCTGCTTTAGATAAACCAAAGATTTAAAGGCAGGAGCTTGGAAACGGCTGCGGAAACATTACTGTGATGGAGAGGGAATTAATCTTCAAGAAATGTGATGCCTGCAACAGCATAGATGACACAGCAGAGGTTTGAACTGCAACCCTAACAGTATGGGCTCGACGGGCCGAATGGCCTCCATCTGTGCTGTAACCATTCTATGATTCTAATCCTCCAATGCAACAGAGATTCAAACTGCACCCCAAACCCACTAATGCAGCAAGGATTCCAACTGGGATCCCTAACCGAGTTACATAGAAACATAGAAGATAGGAACAGGAGTAGGCCATTCGGCCCCTCGAGCCTGTTCCGCCATTTAATGAGATCATGGCTGATCATCCAAACTCAGTACCCTGTCCCTGCTTTCTCCCCATATCCCTTGATCCCTTTAACCTTAAGAAATATATCTAACTC
The DNA here is from genome assembly GCF_052327205.1 of Somniosus microcephalus. Classification (NCBI taxonomy): domain Eukaryota; kingdom Metazoa; phylum Chordata; class Chondrichthyes; order Squaliformes; family Somniosidae; genus Somniosus; species Somniosus microcephalus. The sequence goes on from NC_140997.1 coordinate 93,213,055, forward strand.
CTTCTTGAATATATTTAACTAGCTGGGGAGCCCCGCGTTGCGAGGGCAATTTTGGGGCGCTTGGTCTCCCTGCCCATGTGTGTCCCCCCTCTCCCTGTCATGTCCTCTCCCTCCCTCCCCTCCCCTCCCCTCCTCTCCCTCCCCTCCTCCCCTCCTCTCCCTCCCTCCCCTCCTCCTCTCCCTCCCTCCCCTCCTCCTCTCCCTCCCCTCCTCTCCCTCCCCTTGCCCACTCCCCCGCTCCCCTCTGTCCCTCTCTCCGGCCCCTCCCCCTGCCTAGCACCTGAGGTCCGGAGCTGAGGTCCCCCGCGTATCGCGCGGCTGATGGACGGCCGCTGTGGGCAGGCGGGCGGCGCATGCGCGGTCAGTGCGGGCGGCGCATGCGCGGTCAGCGCGAGCCCACCGCGATTTCCCGAGGCTCGCCCCCCCCCGCGATTTCCCGAGGCTCTCCCCCCCCCCCCCCGCGATTTCCCGAGGCTCTCCCCCCCCTGCGATTTCCCGAGGCTCTCCCCCCCCCGCGATTTCCCGAGGCTCTCCCCCCCCCGCGATTTCCCGAGGCTCTCCCCCCCCCCGCGATTTCCCGAGGCTCTCCCCCCCCCCGCGATTTCCCGAGGCTCTCCCCCCCCCCCGCGATTTCCCGAGGCTCTCCCCCCCCCCCGCGATTTCCCGAGGCTCTCCCCCCCCGCGATTTCCCGAGGCTCTCCCCCCCCGCGATTTCCCGACGCTCTCCCCCCCCCGCGCGATTTCCCGAGGCTCTCCCCCCCCCATTAAATTGTTATTTAATTCCCTAACACATCATTAAAATATTTACCTTAGTTCCGTAACACACAGAAAGTGTGGGGGAAAAAATTGTGAAAAATCAAGATGGCGGCCACTCACCTCGGTTCAGAAGGATAAGGCCCGCCCACACACACACCGAATGGTCGACCGGTCAGGTCACCGAAGCGTAGGATTGGTCAATCGTCGAGTCACTCGACACTCAACTGTAGGATGGCACGCGCCCGTCCGATTGGTCGACCTCGACGTCACACGGTCGCTAATGAGATGGTAATGAGCGGAACGCTGAACGTTTTTCGGGATTTTTGTCCGGCCGAAACGTAAATACGCCTATGACCGGTCCGGAATCGCAAGCTTTCTTTTGAGGCGACGCGCGCGTCGGTACGCTCTCTAACTTTCAAACGTATAGAGAACAGGCGGACAGACAGACATCCGGACAGACAGAAGAGCCGCTTTATATATATAGACTAGCTGGGGAGCCCCGCGTTGCGAGGGCAATTTTGAGGCGCTTGGTCTCCCTGCCCATGTCTGTCCCCCCTCTCCCTGTCATGTCCTCTCCGTCCTATCCCTCCCTCCCCTCCTCTCCCTCCCTCCCCTCCCCTCCCCTGTCTCCCTCCCTCCCTTCGCCCACCCCCACCCCTCCCCTCCCCCACTCCCCTCTGTCCCTCTCTCCGGCCCCTCCCCCTGCCTAGCGCCTGAGGTCCGGAGCTGAGGTCCCCCGCGTATCGCGCGGCTGATGGACGGCCACTGTGGGCGGGTGGGCAGCGCATGCGCGGTCAGTGCGGGCGGCACGAGCCCACCGCGATTTCCCGAGGCTCGCCCCCCCCCAGCGATTTTCCGAGGCTCTCCCCCCCCCCCGCGATTTCCCGAGGCTCTCCCCCCCCCCCCGCGATTTCCCGAGGCTCTCCCCCCCCCCGCGATTTCCCGAGGCTCTCCCCCCCCCCGCGATTTCCCGAGGCTCTCCCCCCCCCCCGCGATTTCCCGAGGCTCTCCCCCCCCCGCGATTTCCCGAGGCTCTCCCCCCCCCGCGATTTCCCGAGGCTCTCCCCCCCCCCGCGATTTCCCGAGACTCTCCCCCCCCCCGCGATTTCCCGAGGCTCTCCCCCCCCCCGCGATTTCCCGAGGCTCTCCCCCCCGCGATTTCCCGAGGCTCTCCCCCCCCCCGCGATTTCCCGAGGCTCTCCCCCCCCGCGATTTCCCGAGGCTCTCCCCCCCCCCGCGATTTCCCGAGGCTCTCCCCCCCCCCCGCGATTTCCCGAGGCTCTCCCCCCCCCTCCCCGCGGCTCTCCCCCCCCCCCTATTAAATTGTTATTTAATTCCCTAACACATCATTAAAATATTTACCTTAGTTCCCTAACACACAGAAAGTGTGGGGGAAAAAATTGCGAAAAATCAAGATGGCGGCCACTCACCTCGGTTCAGAAGGATAAGGCCAGCCCACACACGCACCGATTGGTCGACCGGTCAGGTCACCGAAGCGTAGGATTGGTCAATCGTCGAGTCACTCGACACTCAACTGTAGGATGGCACGCGCCCGTCCGATTGGTCGACCTCGACGTCACACGGTCGCTAATGAGATGCTAAGGAGCGGAACGCTGAACGTTTTTCGGATACCGCGGGCGGGATTTTTGTCCGGCTGAAACGTAAATACGCCTATGACCGGTCCGGAATCGCAAGCTTTCTTTTGAGGCGACGCGCGCGTCGGTACGCTCTGTAACTTTCAAACGTATAGAGAACAGGTTGACAGACAGACATCCGGACAGACAGAAGAGCCGCTTTATATATATAGATGAATTGGCCTCAACTGCCTTCTGTGGTAGAGAATTCCACAGGTTCACCACTCTCTGGGTGAAGAAATTCCTCCTCATCTCAGTCCTAAATGGCTTACCCCTAGTTTAGCACGGGCTACAAATTTTGAAAGGTGGTTTTGAGGAACTGTGACGTGCTCTGCCCCTGTCAATCTCTCCAGGGATCATTTCACACAACGCGTTCAGATGATAGACAGTCCACCAGAGATCCAAACCTGCCATCTGCCCCACTACAGACTCCAGCTGTCAAACTAGCCCAGTGTCCAGGCCTCAGGCACCTCCCCGCCAACCTGCTCCAGCCATGAACACACTCGCTTCCTCACCTCCGTCTTCAGCTTGTCCTTCACAGCCCTGACCCTGATCCTGACCCCTCTGATCTGGTTAACGCTCTCGTGGTTATGTACCGCGTGTACCTGGGTGGATGTCACTCCCTTACCTGCATCCGTGCCATAGTCCAGCGTTCCCTTTGCGTGCTCGATCCCCAGGAGCTGAGCGGGATGGAGTGAAGCAGCTTCCAGTGCTGCCTCCACTGAGCAACCTGAGGGGAAACCGAGAGAGGCTTCAGCTCGGAAAACTGGGAGGCTTTACTTCACAAACTAGCACTTTGATATCCTCACAAGCACATTTTAAAAACGGAATAATTCCCTTACTACATAGTAATATCTCCGAATCATTCAGTGCCGTTTCTAACCTGCGGTGTTATACAGCGAATTTACAGCACAGAAACAGGCCATTTAGCCCATCTAATCTATGCCGGTGTTTATGGTCCACACGAGCCTCCTCCCACCCCTCCATCTCACCCCATCAGCATATCCTTCTATTCCCTTCTCCCTCATGTGTTTATCCAGCTTCCCCTTAAATGCATCTAAGCTGTTCGCCTCAACCACTCCTGTGGTAGTGAGTTCCACACTCTCACTACTCTCTGGCCGGTGAGGGGCCTACTCCCGGCTGCCTGTGTGTATGCCAATTCAAGCCGCCCAACACCAACCAGACTTCCATGTAACCGTCTGATTTAGTGACACGAGTGAAACAGCCAAATCAAACCATAGCTCCCTCCTTCCTCAATCATCCTCATCAATGCCCAGTTCACGTGCTGATCGCTCTCTGAAGTCTCAACTTTGCCGTGTCGCCAGTTTGATCCCTTCCCCAATTGTCACAATTTTCCTTTTCCGCACTGTTTACTTGTATCCCTCAATGGCCAGGACACTGGGGAGAACGCCCCTGCTCTTCTTAGAATAGTGGCCACGGGATCTTTAATGTCCACCCGAGAGGGGAGACGGGGCCTCGGTTTAATGTCTCATCCGAAAGACGGCACCTCCGACAGTGCAGCACTCCCTCAGGACTGCACTGGGAGTGTCGGTCTAGATTATGTGCTCAAGTCTCTGGAGTGGGGCTTGAACCCATGACCTTCTGACTCAGAGGCGAGGCGAGTTGAGAGCACGGGATTGAAGCCCAAGTATCAGGATCCAGGGCCACTCCTTCACTGCAGCCGGAGTTAACCATGGGAACATGGCACCCTCCACTGGCACAAGCCCGTTACTGCAGGCAATCGATTCTTGTCTTTATAGATCCTCAGCGGCCCCAACCTCCCCAAACTATTGCCCCAAACTCTCCCCCCGCCCCCGAGCCGAGGATCACCCAACACTCTGGGGATTTTGCATTCTCGCTCCTCACCTGCCACCTGTCGAAGGTGTCGGACACACATGTCCATCGTGGCGATGCTGCCGCTCAGCGTCTTGGTCCCTGTGCAGAGGTCAGAGAAAGGTCAGTGGTCACTCTGGACTGCTCATCACATGGACTGCCCAGGCCACTGACTGCTGCCCAGGCCAGCAATACATGGGCTTCACACAAAGCCCCTCCCCCGCGTGTCCCACAGCTGCGACCAACAGACTGATTCACACACAACGCTCCATCCTGTACCGCAACCCCCAGCATCATAACTAATCCCAACCAACCCCCATTATTCTAAAAAATCAGTGTTAGATTCGCACGTACCAGAACCCAGACGTAACTGTTACTCAGCGAAACGTTGGGTTATATCTTACGTTTAAAACCGTCGCCAAGGCAGTCTCTTGTTTCTCCCTCTTATGCCCAAGCTCGCTCATCCTCCCCCTGCACGGCACTGGAAGAGGAACAAGCACCTGCAGGAGAGGAGTTGAGATGCAGAGGAAAGAGGAGGAATTGAATAACTGAAAAACTTAAAAGTAGTAACGTTTGTGGCTCTGCACTTCCCAGTCACGAATGTGTGATCCTGTTGAACAGTTTAACGTCTCATCTGAAAGACGGCTCCTCCGACAGTGCAGCACTCCCTCAGCACTGCACTGGAGTGTCAGCCTGGATTTTGTGCTCAAGTCTCGAGTGGGTCTTGAACCCATGACCTTCAGATTCGGAGGCGAGAGAGTGCTGCCCACTGAGACTCGGCTGACCCAGGGGTAACCACATGCCCTCCAGCACAAGATAAGATGCACCAAACTCTTTACTATGCCTCACCTGTTACGTAGGCGTGCAGCCCGTCGATCTCGATCACCTGCTGACCCAGGGTGTGTTGGCCTGAGGGAAGCCCCATTGCTGTGATAGCGTCCGTCACCAGCACCAGACCTGCCGACAGGAGAAGGGGAGAAACTTGAGAAAGGGGCCTGCGGATAGGAGGTCGCCCACAGGTCACTCTCGGGGGGGGGGGGGCAGAGGCTGCCCGCAAGGAGGGCGCAGGATAAGGATTGATTGCCCCCCCCGCCCCCTCTCACTGCCTGGGAGGACACTTGATCTACAACCATCAGGTCTGCCAGTCCACTGCCAGGAGATAACGGAGCTGGGTTTAGGGGCGTAAACATGCGAAACGGATCTGCCGGGTCTCTTGGAATCCAAACTAAATCAGCAGCAGCTCGCGGAGGTCCCAGGTTCCAGCGTCAGATTGTGCAGAGCTCACACTGAGGGAGGGGCGGGGGGGTGGAAGAAAAAGAGGTGTTTCACCACCGACATCCTCATCCACTCCACATCAATTCATGGGGCACTGGCACCAGTACTGGGGAAAGAGGGAGCTGTTCCATTGGAACGGGCTCCACTTAAACCGGGCTGGGACCAGTGTCCTGGCAAATCGAATAACTAGGGCAGTAGACAGGGCTTTAAACAAAAAAAGGGGGGTGGGGGGGGAGGAGAGAAGGGGTCAGGTGAGGGGAAATTTAGAAATCTAAAGAGAAAGGTCAAGGCAATAGAGCAGTGTAGCTATTTGGGTAAAAATAAGCAGAGTGTGACAGGAAGGGACAGAGAGTTTAATGGTAGCAGTGCAGCAGAGAATAAGGTCAAAGCAGGGAATAATGGTAAAAATTTTTAATTAAAGGCACTTTATCTGAATGCATGAAGCATTCATAACAAGATAGACAAATTCGTGGCACAAATAGAGATAATAGGTTCGATCTAATAGCCATTATAGAAACATGGTTGCAAGGTGCCGAGGTTGGGGACTAAATGTTCCAGGGTGCTTGACATTTCGAAAAGACAGGCAGAATGGAAAAGGAGGGGGAGTAGCCCTGATAATAAAAGGATGACATAAGGACAGTAGCGAGAAAGAATCTCGGCTCGGAAGATCAGGAAGTAGAATCAGTATGGGTGGAGATAAGGAATAACAAAGGACAGAAAACACTGGTGGGAGTAGTATATAGGCCCTAGAACAGTAGCTATACTGTTGGACAGAATATTAATCAAGAAATAGTAGGAGCTTGCAACAAAGGTAATGCAATAATCTTAGGGGACTTTAATCTTCATATAGACTGGACAAATCAAATTGGCAAAGGTAGTCTGGAGGACGAGTTCATGGAATGCATTCGGGACAGTTTCCTAGAACAATATGTCATGGAACCAACCAGTGAACAGGCTATTTTAGATCTTGTACTGTATAATGAGACAGGGTGAATTAGCAATCTCATAGCAAAGGATCCTCTGGGGCAGAGTGATCATAATATGATAGGCAAGTCACTCTCAAAATTAATGTGAAATTCTAAGTCCGAAACTAGAGTCTTAAACTTAAATAAAGCCAATTACATAGGTATGAGGGGCAAGTTGGCGAAGGTAGATTGGAAAAATAGCTTAAAAAGGTATGGCAGTAGATAAGCAGTGGATAGCATTTAAAGAAATATTTCATAATTCTCAACAAAAATACATTCCATTGAGAAACAAAAACGCCACGGGAAAAGTGATCCAACCGTGGCTAACTAAAGAAGTTAAGGGTAGCATTAGATTGAAAGAAGAAGCTTATAATGTTGCAAAGAATAGTAAGCTTGAGGATTGGGAGAGTTTCAGAAACCAGCAAAGGTTGACCAAAAAATTGATAAAAAGGGAAAAAATAGAATGAGAAAACTAGCAAGAAATATAAAAGCAGATTGTAAGAGCTTCTATAACTATGTAAAAAGGAAGAGAGTAGCAAAAGTAAACGTTGGTCCCTTAAAGGCGGAGACAGGAGAAATTATTATGGGGAATAAGGAAATGGCAGAAACGTTAAACAAATATTTTGTATCTGTCTTCACAGTAGAAGACAAAAAAGCATACCAAAAATAGTGGGGAACGAAGGGTCTAATGAGGGTGAGGAACTTAACGTAATTAATATAAGTAGAGAAAAAGTACTAGAGAAACTAATGGGACTAAAAGCCGACAAATCCCCTGGAGCTGATGGCCTACATCCTAGGGTTCTAAAAGAGGTGGCTGAAGTGATAGTGGATGCATGGGTTTTGAGCTTCCAAAATTTCCTAGATTCTAGAATGGTCCCAGCGGATTGGAAGGTCACAAATGTAACACCACTATTCAAGAAAGGAGGGAGAGAAAAAAAACAGGGAACTACAGGCCAGTTAGCCTGACATCAGTCGTCGGGAAAATGCTGGAATCCATTGTTAAGGAAGTGGTATCAGGGCACTTAGAAAATCATAACATGATCAGGCAGAGTCAAAATGGTTTTATGAAAGGGAAATCGTGTTTGACAAATTTATTAGAGTTTTTTGAGGATGTAACTAGCAGGGTAGATAAAGGGGAACCAGTGGATGTAGTATATTTGGATTTCCAAAAGGCATTCAATAAGGTGCCACATAAGAGGTTATTACACAAGATTAGGGCTCATGGGGTTGGGGGTAATATAGTAGCATGGATAGAGGATTGGTTAATGGACAGAAAACAGAGAGTAGGGATAAACAGATCTTTTTCAGGTTGGCTGGCTGTAACTAGTGGGGTGCCGCAAGGATCAGTATTGGGGCCTCAGTTATTTACAATCTATATTAATGACCTAGATGAAGGAACCGAGTGTAATGTATCCAACGTTGCTGATGATACAAAGCTAGGTGGCTCAGTAAGCAAAGAGTCTGCAAAGGGATATAGATAGACTTAGTGAGTGGGCAGTAAGGTGGCAGGTGGAGTATAATGTCAGGAAATGTGAGGTTATTCACTTTGGTAGGAAGAAAAACAGAATATTTTTTAAATGGTGAGAAACTTTCAAATGTTGGTGCTCAGAGATTTGGGTGTCCTCGTGCAAGAAACACAGAAAACTAGCATGCAGGTACAGTGAAATGAAGAGTAGATTGCCTTTCTAAAGCTAGGCTTTATTAACCTTAAAAACCAGCAGCACATCTTAAGCACCCAGTCTCAACCAAAGCTGTGGAGAACTGAATTTAAGATGGCCACCACAGATCACATGACATCAACTACCAATAAGTTTACAGCATATATCTCAAGGCAGGAAAACAGGCAACCAATTACAATGCTTCTTATAAAACAAGAATAATCACCACATTCACCCCTCCTTTTAAAATATACTTCAACCTAGGTAGCCTTTACAATTTACAATTAATTATTTATGACTAAAACAATTCATGTATAATGTTTCAACAATTTTAAAATTTTACTATCAAATTATTTTAAAAGTCCATTTTTAATCGGTCAACCGGATATCTTGTTCGTGTCGACCTTCTTAACCTTGGTGAAATTCCTAGCCCTCCCACACCAGGAGACACAGAAATATCCTCTGCAGGGAGGCTATCAATATCCCGATTATCAACGGTTTCCGGATTGGAAGTCCTATTAGAAGGTAAACTGGGAGGGTCATGAACATCCATTGGGGGCAGACTAAGAGAATTGTAAGTGTCTGCAATAGGATTGGAAACATTCGTAGTATCTGTGACGACATCAACATTATCTGAATTATGGCTATTGTTAATATCCTCAAAAGAGGGCTGGCCACCACAAGGAGCTAAGTCTTTAACTGAAACCGTACTTTCTTTCCCATCTTGGAATCGAATGTGAGCATATTGGGAATTTGCCTCCAATAGCTCCACCTCCTCCACTAAAGGATCATACTTTGACAGTCTAACATGGCGTCGGAGCAGCACAGGTCCCTGCATAGTAAGCCATGAAGGTACCGAATATCCCATAGTGGATCTCCGCGGATAGTTGAAGAGCCTTTCATGGGGAGTCACATTAGTAGCCGTTGAAAGCAATGATCTAATGGAATGCAGGGCATCAGGCAATACTATTTCCCACTGTGTATTCTTAAGGTTCCGGGATGTCAGAGCCAACATAACTGCCTTCCAGATCACCCCATTGTATCGTTCGCACTGTCCATTACCCTGGGGATTATACGGGGTAGTTCTGCTAGTAGAAATTCCCCGACTCTGGAGGTATTCCTTCAACTGGGAAGACATAAAAGAACTTCCCTGATCCGAATGGATATACGCAGGCATCCCAAAGATGACAAAAAGTTGAGTCAGACATTTGATAACTGTAGCAGCTGATACATCTGCACAAGGAAAGGCAAAAGGAAACCTTGAAAACTCATCCACAACAGTAAATATATATCGATTCTGAGTCGTTGAAGGAAGAGGCCCCTTAAAATCAACGCCCAGACGTTCAAAGGGAGAAGTAGCCTTTATAAGATGCGCTCGTTGAGGCTTAAAGAAATTCGGTTTACACCGAGCACAGACAGAGCATGACGAAGTCATCCGCTTGACGTCTTCAACTGAAAAGGGCAAATTCTTACTGCGTACGAAGTGTATCATCCTCGTAACACCAGGATGGCACAAAGCATTATGAAGATTAATAAGCGTATCTCCGTGAATCACAGAACAATAAGCCCTCGACAGTGCATCAGCGGCAACATTATCCTTCCCCGGACGATAGACTATATCAAAATGGTAGCATGCCAACTCAATCCTCCACCTCATTATTTTATCATTCTTAATCTTTCCAAAATGTTTGACATCAAACATGAAGGACACAGATTTTTGGTCAGTTACTAACGTAAAATGTCGCCCAGATAAATAATGTCTCCATTTACGCAGTGCTTCTACTATTGCGTACGCCTCTTTCTCTATTGATGAATGTCTCTTCTCACTATTGTTCAGAGTACGTGAGAAAAAGGCCACAGGTCTTCCATTTTGGTTCAGAGTAGCCCCAATTGCAAAATCGGAAGCGTCCGTCTCAATCACAAAGGGAACCTGCTCATCAATAGAATGCACAACTGCTCCAAGAATATCCTTTTTAAGATTATCAAAACACATCCTGGCCTCCCATGATAGAGGATATGTCGTAACCCGAATAAGGGGCCGGATCTTCTGCGAGAAGTTTGCAATCCAATTAGAATAATAAGAAAACAGTCCAACAACTCGTTGCAAAGCCTTAGAATTAGTAGGGCAAGGTAAATCAATCAGTGGTCGCAGCTGTTCTGGATCTGGTTTAATCTTGTTTCCCGAGATAATATACCCCAGTAAATTTACCTCGGTGGTCGAAAAGATACACTTCTCTTTATTAAAAGTTAAGCCAACTTTTTCCGCAGCTTGAAGGAATCTTTCTAAATTAAAATCATGCTCCACCCTTGATTTGCCACACACCATAATGTCATCTAAATATGAAAAGGTGTCAGAAAGAGAGTTATCACTTATAAAAGCATCCATTGCCCGTTGAAAACAGGTGACACCGTTGGTAACACCAAATGGTACTCGGCAAAACTGATACAGCTTTCCACCAGCCTCAAAGGCCGTATATGGTTGGTCCCGCTTAACGATAGGAATCTGATGATAAGCACTCTTTAGGTCAATAGTGCTAAAAACCTTATATTGAGATACTTTATTGATAAGCTCATCAATCTTAGGCAGGGGGTACGCATCTAATTGAGTATACCTGTTAATAGTTTGAGAGTAGTCTATCACCATTCGCTTCTTATGTCTCTCATTAGTGGTGACAACTACCTGTGCCCGCCAAGACGAGAAACTAGGTTCAATGATTCCTTCCGATAAAAGACGTTGAACTTCAGAATTAATAAATTCTTTATCCTGACTGCTATACCTTCTTGACTTGGTAGCAATTGGCTTACAATCCGGCATCAAATTGGAAAAAAGTGATAATGGAGAAATGGATAAAGAAGTTAATCCACAAATAGACAAAGGTGGCTTAGTTCCTCCAAAAGAAAGACTGAGAGACTCATGTAATTGAAGCACATCATGACCAATCAAAATATCCGCAGAGATTAGGCAGAACAGATAGGTGTATATCAGTATATGTATTACCTAGGAGAATTAATTTCACAAGGCAACAACCAGCTACTTGTGAGGTGAGAGTCGTCTGAGCCATACACACCTGTTAAGTAACAGGCAAAATTTTCAAACGCTTCTCCCTCACAAACTGAAGACTTATAAAGCTCTCAGTACTGCCCGTATCTATAAGGGCCTTCACTTCTAACCCATTAACTTGGGCCATAACTATAGCTTTGTTTAGGCCATGGGCAAAGGCGGCAGAAACTGATGCAATAAACGCCCTATCTAAAGGCTGAATAGTCGCAGAGGAGGCAACCGATTTGCAAACACGTGCATAACACGTGCATAATGACCTCCCTTGCCGCATTTACTACACACAGCCTCCCGGGCAGGGCACTTCAGACGGGGGTGCCGGGCGTTCCCGCAAAAATAACACTTCTGAATCCTAGAGGCAACAGCTGCCGAAGTAGAAACTGTTTCGGAATCTGGTAAACCACTCCTGTTAAGTCCACATAATTCCTTTTCATCCGGAACTGCCGAAACCACGGTCACAGGCCGATCAAAAAGAGCATAAGAATCCGAACTTCTCTGAGCCAAATCCAATGTAGAGGCTTGCTCAAAAGCACTCTTGAGATCCAAGGTTTTATTTTCTAATAACCGCTGACGAATTGATCTAGACAGTAATCCATTAATAAATGCATCCCGTACCGACTCTTCCTTATATTCTTCTGCAGACACAGCCTTATAATTACAGTTAGCACCAAGGCGCCGGAGTGCTTGTAAATAAGCATCCAAGGATTCTCCCGCCTGCTGCCTACGGGCAGATAAAAGGTGATGTGCAAATACCTCATTCTTGGGTTTAACAAACATTTTTTCCAACGTAGAAATAGCCAGTTCATAAGTTTCACAGTCCAAAATATACTTGTACACATCCGGAGCAATGTAGTTGATTAGTATATCCAACTTTAGAGATTGCTGATCCAACACACCCAAAAAGTTTTTAAATGTACGATACCAATGTTTCCATTTATCATCCACTCCTGCAGAATTAGGGTCAGCATTAAATCGTTCCGGTTGAAGATATCGTTCCATTATAGCAAAAGGTTAATAAATTGAAATGAAGAGTAGATTGCCTTTCTAAAGCTAGGCTTTATTAACCTTAAAAACCAGCAGCACATCTTAAGCACCCAGTCTCAACCAAAGCTGTGGAGAACTGAATTTAAGATGGCCACCACAGATCACATGACATCAACTACCAATAAGTTTACAGCATATATCTCAAGGCAGGAAAACAGGCAACCAATTACAATGCTTCTTATAAAACAAGAATAATCACCACATACAGCGAGCAAAAAGGAAGGCAAATGGCATGTTGGCCTTTATTGCAAGGGGGTTGGTGTATAAGGAAGTCTTGCTACAATTGTACAGGGCCTTGGTGAGGCCACACCTGGAGTACTGTGCACAGTTTTGATCTCATCTAAGGAAGGATATACTTGCCTTGGAGGCGGTGTAACGAAGGTTCACTAGATTGATTCCTGGGATGAGGGGGCTGTCCTATGATGAGAGATTATGTAGAATGGGCCTATACTCTCTGGAGTTTAGAAGAATGAGTGGTGATCTCATTGAAACATACAAGATTCTGAAGGGGATTTACAGGGTAGATGCCGAGAGGTTGTTTCCCCTGGCTGGAGTGTCTAGAACTAGGGGGCATAGTCTCAGGAATAAGAGGTAGGCCATTTAACACTGAGATGAGGAGGAATTTCTTCACTTAGAGGGTTGTGAATCTTTGGAATTCTCCGCCCCAGAGGGCTGTGAATGCTGAGTCTTTGAGTATATTCAAGACTGAGATAGATAGATTTTTGGACTCTGGGGGAAATCGAGGGATATGGAGATCAGGCGGGAAAGTGGAGTTGAGGTCGATGATCAGCTATGATCTTAATGAATGGCGGAGCAGGCTCGAGGGGCTGTATGGCCGACTCCTGCTCTTATTTCTTATGTTCTTATGACATAGAGTGTGAACAGCAAGTCTCCCACACTGACGTCTGCAGAACTAGGCTAGTCACCGTCTCCCAGACTGGCCCCTGCAGAATTCGGCTAGACACCATCTCCCAGACTGACACCCGCGGAGTTCGGCTAGACACCGTCTCCTAGACTGACCCCCGCAGAATTCAGCTCGTCACCATCTCCCACCAGTGTTGCCAACCCTCCAGGATTGGCCTGGAGTCTCCAGGAATTGGAGATTATTGTCCAGGAAACTGCTGCGAGCAAACCAGGAGAAAAATCATCGGGGCAGTAAAAACATTGTGTTTTATTCCAATTCCTTCGCATATATTTTTTTATTACTTATAAAAAATATTGCAAATGGGGAAAAAAGGCTGTTTGACCAATGGTCAAGAATCATCCAATCATGTAACGAAGAGTCTGTTCGCTTTCTGATTGGCCATGGTGGGGGGGGGGGCTCCGCGAGGATGGACGTGTCGGGTGACCAATGGCGGGAGCGTGGAGGCGGGGCTCTGCATGGATGGCGGCCAATGGCAGGAGGTCATGTGACGAAACCTCCCAGGAGGCGTCCAGTCAGAGTTGGTGACCCAAAGCTCTGTAGGGCAGAGATGGGGAGCTGGACTCATGGCACTGGGTGACACTGAGGTGACATTGTCAAATGAGCGATCACCGTCTCTATTCTACAAAAGGCTGCTGAAATGAAGAGTGAGTGACACTAGCCTCAGTTAGTGGCACAGGAGTGGGGGCGATCGCTGCTTGACCTTTTACCTTTGGGGTGCGCTCGATAAGCGATCCTCAGTGCTGCCGGATTGGTATGGATCCCATCCGCAATCATTCCGTAGAACACGGGCTGTCCGGCAGGAATCTGATCGCTGGTCAGCAGACCGACGATCCCCGGGTCCCTGTGGTGAAACTGAGGGGACGGAAACAAAGTGCGTGGTTACAGCTCACATAAAACTACAAGTCATAGTTGGAGGAAGAGAGCAAACCGCTTAATCCCCAACAGAACTCGCAGCTCCCGCGGCAGGGAGGGTTTTCAGTGAGCGATTTACTGATAGGTACAGGATCATGGCCCCAAAATCGCTGCCCTTCCCCTTCCCCCAGGGTTCGGAAGGTGTCCTGACCCTGTGGAACTCGACTCCAGCAATGAATAAATCCCGTGGCACTATTCGAAGAGAAGCAGGGGAGTTCTCCCAGGTGTCCTGGCCAATATTCACATAATTGCTGTTTGTGGGATCTTGCTGTGTGCAATTGGCTGCCGCGTTTCCTACATTACAACAGTGACTACACTTCAAAAAGTACTTCATTGGCTGTAAAGTGCTTTGAGACGTCCTGAGGTCGTGAAAGGCGCTATAGAAATGCAAGTCTTTCTTTTACTTTACTTGAACTCACGGGC
>NC_140997.1:93235037-93434056 GCF_052327205.1 Somniosus microcephalus
AGACAGAGATGCACTTCCTCCTAAAATGCGAAAAATTCAACAAAACAAGAAACATATATTTTGACAAGCTCAGCCAAACAACCCCAGATTTCAAAGAATTGGATGACCTGTCAAAATTAAGATTAGCCCTGGGAGAAGGAGACAGACCATACCTTGGTGCCCAATATGTAACAACATGTCACAACCTGAGGAACAGTGAGGGACTAACGAGCACACCCATAGCATATATACACATTAAGAATGTTTAAATCAATACCGAATGTACCCAACGACTGTTTAAATATTAATACTGAATGTACCCAACGAGGGTCAACGACTGTTTAAATTAATATTGTCTGTACCCAACGAATGTCAAAATTGTTTGACACCTACAGAATGTTGGAAAACTGTACCTTTTGCTATGTAAGCTTTGGCAATATGGTTCTCTGTAAACTTTCATGCCAATAAAGCATTTGAATTGAATTGAATTGAATTGAGAGAGAGATTGTGAGGGGGAGAGAGAGAGAGAATGTGAGAGAGAGAGAGAGAGAGAGAGAGAGAGAGAGAGAGAGAGAGAATGTGAGAGGGAGAGAGAGAGAGAGAGAGAGAATGTGAGGGAGAGAGAGAGAGAGAGAGAGAGAGAATGTGAGGGGGAGAGAGAGAGAGAATGTGAGGGAGAGAGAGAGAGAGAGAGAGAGAGAATGTGAGGGGGAGAGAGAGAGAGAGAGAGAGAATGTGAGGGAGAGTGAGAGAGAGAGAATGTGAGGGAGAGAGAGAGAGAATGTGAGGGAGAGAGAGAGAGAGAATGTGAGGGGGAGAGAGAGAGAGAATGTGAGGGAGAGAGAGAGAGAATGTGAGGGAGAGAGAGAGAGAGAGAGAGAATGTGAGGGAGAGAGAGAGAGAGAGAGAGAATGTGAGGGGGAGAGAGAGAGAGAATGTGAGGGAGAGAGAGAGAGAGAATGTGAGGGAGAGAGAGAGAGAGAATGTGAGGGAGAGAGAATGTGAGGGAGAGAGAGAGAGAGAGAATGTGAGGGAGAGAGAGAGAGAGAGAATGTGAGGGAGAGAGAGAGAGAGAATGTGAGGGAGAGAGAGAGAGAATGTGAGGGAGAGAGAGAGAGAGAATGTGAGGGAGAGAGAGAGAATGTGAGGGAGAGAGAGAGAATGTGAGGGAGAGAGAGAGAGAATGTGAGGGAGAGAGAGAGAGAGAGAGAGAGAATGTGAGGGGGAGAGAGAGAGAGAATGTGAGGGAGAGAGAGAGAGAGAATGTGAGGGAGAGAGAGAGAGAGAGAGAGAGAGAGAATGTGAGGGAGAGAGAGAGAGAGAATGTGAGGGAGAGAGAATGTGAGGGAGAGAGAGAGAGAGAGAATGTGAGGGAGAGAGAGAGAGAGAGAATGTGAGGGAGAGAGAGAGAGAGAATGTGAGGGAGAGAGAGAGAGAGAATGTGAGGGAGAGAGAGAGAGAGAATGTGAGGGAGAGAGAGAGAGAGAATGTGAGGGAGAGAGAGAGAATGTGAGGGAGAGAGAGAGAATGTGAGGGAGAGAGAGAGAATGTGAGGGAGAGAGAGAGAATGTGAGGGAGAGAGAGAGAATGTGAGAGAGAGAGAGAATGTGAGAGAGAGAGAGAATGTGAGAGAGAGAGAGAATGTGAGGGAGAGAGAGAGAGAGAATGTGAGGGAGAGAGAGAGAGAGAATGTGAGGGAGAGAGAGAGAGAGAGAGAGAATGTGAGGGAGAGAGAGAGAGAGAGAATGTGAGGGAGAGGGAGAGAGAGAGAGAGAATGTGAGGGAGAGAGAGAGAATGTGAGGGGGAGAGAGAGAGAGAGAGAATGTGAGAGAGAGAATGTGAGGGAGAGAGAATGTGAGGGAGAGAGAGAGAGAGGGAGAGAATGTGAGGGGGAGAGAGAGAGAGAGAGAGAATGTGAGGGAGAGACAGAGAGAGAGAGAATGTGAGGGAGAGAGAGAGAATGTGAGAGGGAGAGAGAGAGAATGTGAGAGAGAGAGAGAATGTGAGGGAGAGAGAGAGAGAGAGAGAATGTGAGGGAGAGAGAGAGAGAGAGAGAATGTGAGGGAGAGAGAGAGAGAGAGAGAGAATGTGAGGGAGAGAATGTGAGGGAGAGAGAGAGAGAGAGAATGTGAGGGAGAGAGAGAGAATGTGAGGGAGAGAGAGAGAGAGAGAGAGAGAGAGAATGTGAGGGAGAGAGAGAGAGAGAGAGAGAGAGAGAGAATGTGAGGGAGAGAGAGAGAGAGAGAGAGAGAGAGAGAGAATGTGAGGGGGAGAGAGAGAGAGAGAATGTGAGGGGGAGAGAGAGAGAGAGAGAGAGAATGTGAGGGAGAGAGAGAGAATGTGAGGGAGAGAGAGAGAGAAAGAATGTGAGGGAGAGAGAGAGAAAGAGAATGTGAGGGAGAGAGAGAGAGAGAGAATGTGAGGGAGAGAGAGAGAGAGAGAATGTGAGGGAGAGAGAGAGAGAGAGAGAGAGAGCAGAGCCCGAGCAGCAACCGGAGCACGGAGCCTGAAGCCGGAGAAAGGCCTGAGGAACCGGGCCGAGCGAGGCACCGGAGAGAAGGAGAGCGAGCAGCAACAGGAGTAGACCCAGACCGGGAGGAGCGGCCCGAGCCAGTCAAAGAGGCGAGTGGAGAGGTAGGGGTGCCGGATCGGGTCGGGCCTGGAGAGCGAGCAAGCCCGAGGCCTGAAACCCGAGAAACTCCGGGGTCGGAGAAACTCGGACAAACACCGGGCCCCGCGGGACAGCACAGCCGAGCCGAGAGGCTGGGGCCAGGGCAGAAGCCCGGAGAGAGCGTTGGGAGCTGAGAGCTGAGAGCGCGAAATTTGAATGAAGGGAAACGGCTGAAAGGAGAAAAGGAGCAAAGAGAGGTAACTGCACCTAGAGAGAGAGAGACGGAGCGAGAGAGCGTGAGAGAGAGAGAGGAGAGGAAACACCAGCTGGAGAGAAAAAGCCGGAGAAATAAGTTTTACCTAACTCTACCTAAGTTTCATTTTAGTTAAAGTTAGTTCGGAAAAAGTTTAATTTTATTTAAATTTAGCTCGGAAAAAAAAAAAAAAAAACCTGAAAAAAGAACAAACCCGCGAGGAAAAGGAATAGAAACCAAGAGCCTGTGAGAAAAAGAGAAAGATAAACCTTTAAGAGCAGCTATATCAAAGATGAACCCCTGAAAAACTCCCAATTTTGGACCTAAAAGTGGGCTAAGGTGGAACACGACACAAAAAAGAGAAAAAAAAAAGTTATCTATCTGAGACAAAAAACAAACGACTACAATGAGCAGGGAAATGATATATCCTGAGCAATGCACAAAAAATAAAGCAAAGGAAAAATACAAGTACACAACACTAAAAAATAACCCAGAAATCCTCTACGTTGACTATACCACACACAAAGGGACTAAGCTGAAGAACAACCTCATATTCTACACCGAATACGTCACCTCCTGGAAGGAGACTTTACAAAAACACTACACATACGTCTCCAGTGAAGGTATTGGCAGTGGAGGCAGACTGAAAATATGTAAAGATGGAAACCTAGATAAAGATGACCCCCTGCTAACCATAAGCTACTACAACAAAAATAGAAAGATCATGATACAGGGGAATGTGGAAAATCTGGACACCTTCGAAAAGGAATTCCCCCAGTTGAAAACTAAGGCAGACACAAAGAGGACCAATGGACAGGAAGCAAAAGAGAGTCGAACAGAGGATGATGAGAGCCAAGTGGAGGAAGAAGAAGAGAGACCAGCAGAGGAAAACACCTCCCTGTCCATCTCCACCCCCCCCACACCTCTCAACGAAAACAAAATGATGAAAGAGAATCTGGCCAAACTAGAACTTGATTTCAACGAATACAGAGAAACACTGGCCAAGAATTTGAAGGAGGAATTCAAACAGCTAAAAACGGAATACGAGTCCACCATCCACAAGATGAGAAAGACCATAGAGGAGCAAAGAAATGAGATCAAAGAACTCCGTACTCAACAAAACAAAACGAAGGAGACCGTAGAAAGGCTCAGCAGGCAACACAAACCTCTTAAGGTCCAAAAACCTGAGGACACAAAAACAACACACACAAAGACACAGAACCCGCCGGATGGCACCCCACACGAAGACACACCGAAAGCCACAAACCCCGCTCCAACCAGCCCTCAGTCGAGTCATGCCCAGACTACTGCTACCCAGTCCTCACACACAGGAACACAAAAACCGACAGATACCCCCCCAAACGAGGACACACCGAAAGCCCCAAACCCCGCTCCTGCCACACAACATATCCCAGAAACCCAGCCAACAACCAGCCACCAGGCGAGCCCTACCCAGACTACTGTTACCCAGTCTGAAAAAACAGCCCCTCAGGCGGTCCTGCTGACCGACTCCAACGGAAAGTTTCTGGACCCCCAGAGGCTGTTCCCAGACCATCAAGTCCTGAAAAAATGGTGCAGCAACACAGGCCAAGCAATGAAGATCCTGAACAAAGAATCCCTTGGAAGCCCCAAATGGATTGTGATCCACACAGGCACGAACGACCTACGCACCCTACAGGAAGGCACTGCTAGGGCGGTGAGCAGGATGGCGGAAAAGGCCAGCAGGGAATTCCCCGAGGCGCGGATCGTGATCTCCACACTACTGCCCAGAAAGGACACCCCAGCCTATATAATCCACAACACCAACAGGGAGATCGACACGAGATGTTCTGTCCTCCCCAACGTCTCCCTGGCCCATCATCCAAACATCAACACAAGGGACCTCTATGACGAAATACATCTACTCAAACAGCGGATGTGGGTCTTCGCAAGAAACCTCATAAACACTGCCAAAAGACGCAGCCCTCCCACCCCCTCTACCATTGGGAGCCCAAACAGGACCACCAATGTCCCCCACCCCCCTTTACAAAACCAACAACAGAACCGTGCTTTTATACCTGACCCAAGACCCCCCTCTAGACCACAGACTGTAGACCAAGAACTGAGAAAGATCATGACGATGCTGAACAGCCTGATAGAAAGCCGGAGAAATTATTAATATTGTTATTTATCATTATCATTATTGTTATCTTATCAGTATTATTACTATTATTAGATAGATATATGTGCATGCCTCATGAAATTTATACTAAATCATCATTTAGCATTATAGAAAATAGTGTTTCCACACTCATCCCACAAAATAGGTCCATTTTATTTCGTTTTATTGAACTATATAAATGCGTTCTTTCCACATAAGCTGCTGGAATATCCAGGGCCTCCGCTCCTCAACTTTTGGGATGAAGAGTACAGACCCTGAATTCCTAAAAGCTATAAAAGACATTGATATAATTGTGTTAACAGAAACATGGTGCCAAAAGGACATGCCGACCCACTGTCCTCCAATGTACCATGAAATCATTGTGCCCTCAGTAAAGAACACTAAAACACGCAAGGGCAGAACCTCCGGGGGAATATTGGTGTGGTATAAGGGAGAACTGGACAAACACATCTCACCGGTAAAACAGGGGAAATCACACGTATGGCTAAAACTAGATAAAAATATAGGAATAGCAAAAAAAGATGTTTACTTATGTGCGATCTACATACCTCCAATAGATTCGCCATATTTCGAAGAGGAGTTATTTGATACTCTCCACATGGAAATCAGCCATTTCCAGGCCCAAGGAAAGGTGATAATATGTGGGGACCTAAATGCAAGGACCGGTTGTGAACCTGACTTCATAGACCCACAGGGAAACAACCATGTGTTTGGCCAGACCCCTTTAGATGTCACACCAGCCATCGCAAATCGGAACAACCTTGATCGTGAAATAAATAAAAGCGGTAGGGAGGTAGTGCAACTCTGCTGAGCCTTAGGCCTGTACATAGTTAACGGTAGGTTCAGAGGGGACTCCCTAGGGAGACTCACATACTCCTCAACTCTTGGGTCTAGTGTGGTGGACTATACAATCACTGACCTGGACCCCTGCGATATCAACGCATTCACTGTCAGGCAGCAATCCCCCCTCTCAGACCATAACCAAATAAATGTGTACCTTAAACTTTCTGCCCAAACTACAGACACAAAAAAGGAACACAGTAAGCTACATAAAATAAACCAGACATACAGATGGGCCCCAGACAGTGGAGATAAATTCATCACAGCACTAAATTCACCTGATCTCACAAGTAAAATATCAAAATTTAAAGAAAATCTATATGAGATCACCAGAGATGGTGTAAACACGGCCATAGAGGATATAAATATGATCTTCCATGAGGCAGCTGTAAAAGCCGACCTCGTGAAACAGAAGAGGAAGCGTCACAAAAGACAAAATAAAAATATGAAATGGTTTGACCACGAATGCAAAAATGCCAGAAAAGACCTGAGAAAAATATCAAACCAAAAGCATCGGCAACCAAACAATCCGGACCTACGTACTAGATACAATGAAACCCTCAAAAGATATAAACACACCATTAGGAACAAAACACAAAAC
The DNA here is from genome assembly GCF_052327205.1 of Somniosus microcephalus. NCBI lineage: Eukaryota > Metazoa > Chordata > Chondrichthyes > Squaliformes > Somniosidae > Somniosus > Somniosus microcephalus. Next base: position 93,241,484 of record NC_140997.1, read on the forward strand.
TATACCCACAAAATACTCGAAGAAATTGAAAACTCCACCAATCCAAAACAATTCTGGGAAATGTGGAATAACCTGAGTACAACACAATTGCAAGCATTACCAATCCAAGATGGCGACATCTGGAGAACACATTTTGAAAACCTCTACAAAGACATCCCAATAAACAAAACAAACCCAAGTCAACATCAGGTCACAGAAAAACTCCACACATTAGAAGCAACAATTAAAGACAACCAAAACCCTCTAGACTCCCCAATCACATGGAAAGAACTGGCCACAAAAACAAAATCTCTCCACCTAAAGAAAGCCTGTGGCCCAGACAACATCAAAAATGAAATGCTAAAGTTCAGCAATATGGAGATGCAGGGTGCGATACTCAAACTATTCAACATCATATTACGCTCAGGCTGTTTTCCCGATATCTGGTGCCAAGGACTAATCTCCCCCATATATAAAAGTGGAAACAAATCAGACCCAAATAACTACCGCGGCATCTGTGTCAACAGTTGTCTAGGGAAGTTATTCTGCAGTATTCTAAATAGTAGATTACTTGATTTTCTTAACAAACATAATATCCTCAGAAAAAACCAAATAGGCTTTCTTCCAAAACACCGCACCGCCGACCATATCTATACCCTTCACACCCTCATTGAAAAACATAAACACCAAACAAAAAATGGGAAAATATTCGCCTGTTTCATCGACTTCAAGAAAGCCTTTGACTCTATATGGCACGAAGGGCTCTATTATAAACTTCTTCAGTGTGGAATAGGGGGCAAAGTCTATGACCTTATTAAATCAATGTATCTGAAAAACAAATGCGGGGTCAAAATTGGAGACAAACGCACCGATTTCTTCACCCAGAGAAGAGGCGTCCGGCAGGGCTGCAATTTGAGCCCGACCCTGTTCAACATATACATAAATGAATTAGCAGACATGCTGGAGCAAAGCGAGTCACCAGGTCTCCGTCTCCTGGATGGAGAAGTGAAGTCCCTGTTCTATGCGGACGACCTGGTTCTGCTGTCTCCCACAGAACAGGGATTACAGCAACAACTAGACCTACTCGACAAATACTGCCAAAATTGGGCTCTAACAGTAAATCTAAAGAAAACCAACATCATGATTTTTCAGAAAAGACCCAGATGTCAGGAAAACAAATACCAGTTTACCCTCAGTGATACCACTATAGGACACACTATGAGCTACACCTACCTTGGTCTAACTATTACAGCATCAGGGAGCTTCAGCATAGCAGTGAATGCACTAAAAGAAAAAGCCCGAAGAGCCCTATATGCAATAAAAAGAAAATTCTACAACATCCAAATCCCAATCAAAATCTGGCTCAAAATATTTGACAGCATAATCCTGCCCATTGCACTGTACGGTAGTGAAGTATGGGGCCCGCTAAATCACCAAAGCTACAGTAAATGGGAAAAACACACAATAGAAGCCCTACATGCAGAATTCTGCCGAAGCATCCTTCGCACCCAAAGAAAAACGCCAACAAATGCATGCAGAGCCGAACTAGGCAGATACCCACTGATAATAAACATCCAAAAACGAGCACTAAACTTCCTAAATCACCTCAAATCTAGCTCCCCAGACACCCTTCATTTCAAAGCCTTTCAGACCCAAGAGCTAAACCCAGAAAAGAGTCCCCTGAGTCAGCTGCTACTGAAACTAAGTACTCAGCCGGACCCTGACCAGCCCCAGACCAACACAGCCGTCCAAACACCAATCCGAGTGAACCAAATCATTAAAAAATGCAAAGAAACCTACCTGGAACATTGGAACAAAATAACCGAAAGCCAAAGCAGATTAGAATGTTACCGGGCCCTAAAAAGAGAATATAAACTGGCAGACTACCTCACGACCATCAGAGACACAAAACAGAGACAGACCCTCACCAGGTACAGACTAAGCGACCACCAACTGGAAATTGAAAAAGGCAGATACAAGAAATCCTGGCAGCCTAGAGAGAATAGAATATGCGATCAATGTCTGGCTGGCGAGGTTGAAACAGAAATGCATTTCCTCCTAAAATGCGAAAAATTCAACACATCAAGAAACATATTATTCAACAAGCTAAGCCAAACAACCCCAGATTTCAAGGAATTGGATGATCTGTCAAAATTGAGATTAGTCCTAGGAGAAGGAGACAGACCATACCTTGGGGCCAAATATGTAACAACATGTCACAACCTGAGGACTGTTTAAAAGTAAGACTGTTTAAAATTAATATTGAACGTACCAAATGAAGTAGAAAGACTGTTTAAAATTAATATTGTTTAAAAGTAATATTGTATGTACCCAACATTGACACCTACAGAATGTTGGAAAACTGTACCTTTTTACTATGTAAGCTTTGGCAATATGGTTCTCTATAAACTTTCATGCCAATAAAGCATTTGAACTGAAAAAAAAAACTGAGAGAGAGAATGTGAGGGGGAGAGGGAGAGAGAGAGAGAGAGAATGTGAGGGAGAGAGAGAGAGAGAATGTGAGGGAGAGAGAGAGAGAGAGAGAGAGAATGTGAGGGAGGGAGAGAGAGAGAGAATGAGGGAGAGAGAGAGAGAGAGAGAGAGAATGTGAGGGGGAGAGAGAGAGAGAATGTGAGGGAGAGAGAGAGAGAATGTGAGGGAGAGAGAGAGAGAGAGAGAGAATGTGAGGGAGAGAGAGAGAGAATGAGGGAGAGAGAGAGAGAGAATGTGAGGGGGAGAGAGAGGGAGAGAGAGAGAATGTGAGGGAGAGAGAGAGAGAGAGAGAGAGAGAGAGAGAGAGAGAGAGAGAATGCGAGGGAGAGAGAGAGCGAATGAGGGAGAGAGAGAGAGAGAGAGAGGGAATGTGAGGGAGAGAGAGAGAGAGAGAATGTGAGGGAGAGAGAGAGAGAGAGAGAGAGAATGTGAGGGAGAGAGAGAGAGAGAGAATGTGAGGGAGAGAGAGAGAGAGAGAGAATGTGAGGGGGAGAGAGAGATCCTGGCAGCCCAGAGAGAATAGAATATGCGATCAATGTCTGACCGGCGAGGTTGAAACAGAAATGCATTTCCTCCTAAAATGCGAAAAATTCAACACATCAAGAAACATATTATTTAACAAGCTCAGCCAAACAACCCCAGATTTCAAGGATTTGGATGACCTGTCAAAATTAAGATTAGTCCTGGGAGAAGGAGACAGACCATACCTTGGTGCCAAATATGTAACAACATGTCACAACCTGAGGACTGTTTAAAATTAATATTGAATGTACCCAATGATGTAGAAAGACTGTTTAAATTAATATTGTTTAAAAGTAATATTGTATGTACCCAACAAGGGTCAAAATTGTTTGACACCTACAGAATGTTGGAAAACTGTACTTTTTTGTTGTGTAAGCTTTGGCAATATGGTTCTCTGTAAACTTTCATGCCAATAAAGCATTTGAATTGAATTGAATTGAGAGAGAGAGAGAAAGAGAGAGAGAGAGAGAGAGAGAGAGAGGAGAGAGAGAGAAAGAGGAGAAAGAGAGAGAAAGAAAGAGAAAGAAAGAGAGAAAGAGAGAGAGAGAGAGAAAGAAGAGAGAAAGAGAGAGAAAGAAAGAGAGAGAAGGAGAGAGAGAAGGAGAGAGAGAAGGAAACATAGAAACATAGAGATAGGAACAGGAGTAGGCCATTCGGCCCTTCAAGCCTGCTCCGCCATTCAATGAGATCATGGCTGATCTTCGTCTGAGATCATAGCTGATCTTACCAGTTCAGTACCCCGTCCCCGCCTTTTCTCCGTAACCCTTAATCCCCTTAGCCTTCAGAAATATATCCAATTCTCTCTTGAAAATATTTATTGAATTAGCCTTCACAGCCCTCTGTGGCAGGGAATTCCACAGGCTCACCACTCTTTGAGTGAAGAAATTCTTCCTCATCTCTGTTTTAAATGATTTGCCCGCTATTTTTAGACTGTGGCCCCTGGTTCTGTGCTCCCCGGCCATTGGAAACATTCTCTCTGAATTCAGCCTGTCCAGGCCTGCCATAATTTTATATGTTTCGATGAGATCCCCTCTCAATCTTCTAAACTCCAGTGAGTACAAGCCCAAACTATTTAATCTCTCTTCGTAGGTCATTCCCGCCATTCCAGGTATCAGCCTGGTGAATCGCCGTTGCACTCTTTCCATGGCAAGAACATCCTTCCGCAGATGGGGCGACCAAAACTGTACACAATACTCCAGATGCGGTCTCACCAGCACCTTGTACAGCTGTAGTAAGGTATCCCTATTCCTATACTCGAACCCCCTTGATATGAAGGCCAACATACCATTTGCCTTCTTAATCGCCTGTTGCACCTGCATGCTCTCCTTCAGTGACTGGTGCACAAGAACACCCAGGTCCCTCTGCACTTCCCCATCTCCCAATCTATTGCCATTTAGATAATAATCTACCCTCCTGTTTTTACCCCCAAAGTGGATAACCTCGCATTTATCCACATTATAGTGCATCTGCCACGTATCCGCCCATTCCCCCAACCTGTCCAAATCGCACTGTAGCCTCCTGACATCCTCATCAGAGCCCACCCCTCCTCCTAGTTTAGTGTCGTCAGCGAATTTGGAAATATTGCATCCAATTCCCTGATCCAGATCATTTATATATATTGTGAACAGCTGGGGTCCCAGGACAGATCCTTGCGGCACCCCGCTGGTCACTGCCTGCCACTCCGAAAACGAGCCGTTTATTCCAACTCTCTGTTTTCTATCCGCCAGCCAGTTCTCTATCCACGTTAATACTTTGCCCCCAATCCCATGAGCCTTAATTTTGCATGATAATCTTTTGTGTGGGACCTTATCGAAGGCTTTCTGGAAGTCAAGGTACACCACATCCACTGGCTCTCCCCCATCTATTTTACCAGTTACTTCCTCAAAAAATTCCAGCAGATTAGTCAAACACGATTTACCCTTTGTAAATCCATGTTGACTCTGTCCGATCCTTTCCCCATTTGTCAAGTGCTCCGCTATTTTATCCTTAATAATGGACTCTAGCATTTTGCCCACAACCGATATAAGGCTTACTGGTCTATAATTCCCTGCTTTCTCTCTACCCCCCTTTTTAAATATTGGGGTAACATTAGCTACCCTCCAATCCACGGGTACTGTTCCCGAGTTAATGGAGTTCCGGAAGATGATCCTTAGAGCATCTGCTATCTCCAGGGCCACCTCCTTAAGTACCCTAGGATGTAGTTTATCAGGCCCCGGGGATTTGTTGGCCTTCAGTCCCCTCAACTTACCCAACACCATATCCCTAGAGATACTAATTTCTGTCAGCTCCTCCCTCTCATTAGTCCCTATGTTTGCCGATATTCCTGGGAGGTTATTTGTGTCCTCCTTTGTGAATACAGAACCAAAGTATGAGTTTAATTGGTCTGCCATTTCCTTATTCTCCATTATATATTCTCCCGAATCGGACTGCAAGGGACCGACTTGGGATTTTACCAGTCTTTTCCTCCTGATATACCGATAAAAGCTTTTGCAGTCTGTCTTTATGTTTGCTGCAAGTTTACTTTCGTATTCTATTTTCCCCTTCCTGATTAATCCCTTTGTCCTCTTTTGCTGTATCCTGTACTGCCCCCAATCTTCCGGTCTGGTGCTTTTTTTTGCCAGTTGATATGCCCTTTTTTTGATTTTATGCTGTCCCTAATTTCCCTCGTTATCCACGGTTGAGTCACCTTTTTAGGTTTATTTTTATGCCAAACCGGTATAAACATGTTCTGGAATTCTTCCATTCTATCTTTGAATGCTTGCCATTGTCTATCCACTGTCAATCCCCCCAGAAACACCACCCAATCAATCTTACCCAATTCCCGTCTCATACCCTCGTAATTCCCTTTATTTAAGTTCTGGACCTTAGTCTCTGATTCAATTTCCTCACTCTCCATCTCGACTGAGAGCTCGATCATATTATGATCGCTCTGACCCAAGGGGCCTCGTACAAGAAGATTGCTGATAAGTCCCTTCTCATTGCACAATACCCAGTCTAAAATGGCCTGATCTCGAGTCGGCTCCTCGACATATTGGTCCAGATAACCGTCCCGAAAACATTCCAGGAATTCCTCCTCCTCAGAATTTTTACTAATTTGGGTAGTCCAATCAATATGTAAATTAAAGTCACCCATGATGACAGCTGTGCTCTTATCGCACGCTTCTCTAATTTCCCTTTTTATGCCTTCCCTCACCTCCATATTACTATTTGGAGGCCTATATATCACACCCACTAACGTTTTCCTCCCCTTGCTATTTCTCATTTCTACCCATACAGATTCCGTTTCATCCGAGTTAATATCCTTCCTTTCCATTGCATTAATCCCCTCCTTTACCAGCAATGCTACCCCACCTCCCCTACCTTTTTGCCGATCCTTCCTAAATATTGGAGAGAGAGAAGGAGAGAGAGAAGGAGAGAGAGAAGGAGAGAGAGAGAAAGAGGAGAGAGAGAGAGAGAGAGAGAGAGGAGAGAGAGAGAGAGAAAGAAATAGGAGAGAAAGAGGAGAAAGAGGAGAAAGAAAAAGAGAGAGAGAAAGAGAACAAGAGAAAGAAAGAGAGAGAGAGAGAGAGAGAGAAAGAGTGAGAGAGAGTGAGAGAGAGAAAGAGTGAGAGAGAGAAAGAGAGAAAGAGAGAGAGAGAGAGAGAAAGAGAGAAAGAGGAGAGAGAGAAAGAGGAGAGAGGAGAGAGGGAGAGAGAGAGAGAGAGAGAGAGAGAGAGAGAGAGAGAGAGAGAGAGAGAAAGAGAACAAGAGAACAAGAGAAAGAAAGAGAGAGAGAGAGAAAGAGAGAGAGAGAAAGAGAAAGAGAGAGAGAAAGAGAGAGAAAGAGAGAGAAAGAGCAGAGCCGAACATCCAAAAACGAGCACTAAACTTCCTAAATCACCTCAAATCTAGCTCCCCAGACACCCTTCATTTCAAAGCCTTTCAGACCCAAGAGCTAAACCCAGAAAAGAGTCCCCTGAGTCAGCTGCTACTGAAACTAAGTACTCAGCCGGACCCTGACCAGCCCCAGACCAACACAGCCGTCCAAACACCAATCCGAGTGAACCAAATCATTAAACAATGCAAAGAAACCTACCTGGAACATTGGAACAAAATAACCGAAAGCCAAAGCAGATTAGAATGTTACCGGGCCCTAAAAAGAGATTATAAACTGGCAGACTACCTCACGACCATCAGAGACACAAAACAGAGACAGACCCTCACCAGGTACAGACTAAGCGACCACCAACTGGAAATTGAAAAAGGCAGATACAAGAAATCCTGGCAGCCTAGAGAGAATAGAATATGCGATCAATGTCTGGCCGGCGAGGTTGAAACAGAAATGCATTTCCTCCTAAAATGCGAAAAATTCAACACATCAAGAAACATGAAAAATTCAACACATCAAGAAACATATTATTCAACAAGCTAAGCCAAACAACCCCAGATTTCAAGGAATTGGATGACCTGTCAAAATTGAGATTAGTCCTGGGAGAAGGAGACAGACCATACCTTGGGGCCAAATATGTAACAACATGTCACAACCTGAGGACTGTTTAAAAGTAAGACTGTTTAAAATTAATATTGTTTAAAAGTAATATTGTATGTACCCAACAAATGTCAAATCGATTGACACCTACAGAATGTTGGAAAACTGTACCTTTTTGCTATGTAAGCTTTGGCAATATGGTTCTCTGTAAACTTTCATGCCAATAAAGCATTTTAATTGGAATTGGAATTGGAATTGGAGAAGAGAGAGAGAGAGGAGAGAGAGAGAAAGAAAGAGGAGAGAAAGAGAGAAAGAGTGAGAAAGAGTGAGAAAGAGTGAGAAAGAGTGAGAAAGAGTGAGAAAGAGTGAGAAAGAGAGAGAAAGAGAGAGAAAGAGAGAGAAAGAGAGAGAAAGAGAGAGAAAGAAAGAGAAAGAAAGAGAGAGAGAAAGAAAGAGAGAGAAAGAGAGAGTCATCACTGGGAGAGAGAGAGAGAGAGTCATCACCGGGAGAGAGAGAGAGAGAGTCATCACCAGGAGAGAGAGAGAGAGAGTCATCACCGGGAGAGAGAGAGAGAGAGAGTCATCACCGGGAGAGAGAGAGAGAGAGAGTCATCACCGGGAGAGAGAGAGAGAGAGTCATCACCAGGAGAGAGAGAGAGAGTCATCACCGGGAGAGAGAGAGAAAAATCAGCACCGGGATAGAGAGAGAGTCATCACCGGGAGAGAGAGAGTCATCACCGGGAGAGAGAGAGAGAGAACCCACAGCACGAGAGAGAGAGCGAGAGAGACAGTGAAAGAGAGAGAAACAGCGAGAGAAACAGCGAGAGAGACGGAGCGTGAGAGAGAGAGAGGAGAGGAAACACCAGCTGGAGAGAGAAAGCTGGAGAGAGAGAGAAACAGAGGCCTGAACCGCGAGACCGGAGACCGGGAGGAGCAGCCCGAACCAGGACAGTAAATAAGAGGCCTGGGGAGGGTGAACCCGAGAACGCGAGGCCCAGAGACCGCGGGATCGGAGACCGGGAGGAGCGGCCCGAACCGGGAAAACGAGTAAGAGGCCTGGGGAGGGCGAACCCGAGACCGCGAGGTCGGAGAACGGGAGGAGCGGCCCGAACCGGGAAAACGAGTAAGAGGCCTGGGGAGGGTGAACCCGAGACCGCGAGGTCGGAGAACGGGAGGAGCGGCCCGAACCGGGAAAACGAGTAAGAGGCCTGGGGAGGGTGAACCCGAGACCGCGAGGCCCAGAGACCGCGGGAACGGAGACCGGGAGACCAGGGCAGAAAACAGCCTGGTGAGTCAAAAAACCCGGGGGCCTGAGACCGACACGACGACGCGAGGAGATCCGCCCAGAGCGCGGAAAGCGAACGAGTCCGGGGCACGGAGAGTGGACGAGTTTGGAGCACGGAGAGAGAGAGCGAGTGAGAGAGTCGGAAGAGGAAAAAAAAAAAAACGGAGAAATAAGTTTTACCTAATTCTACCTAAGTTTCATTTTAGTTAAAGTTAGTTCGGAAAAAGTTTAATTTTATTTAAAATTTAGTTCGAAAAAAACCTGAAAAAAGAACAACAAACCCGCGAGGAAAAGGAATAGAAACCCGAGAGAAACGATAAACTACCCGAACCAAGAGCCTGTGAGAGAAAAAGAGAAAGATAAACCTTTAAGAGCAGCTATATCAAAGATGAACCCCTGAAAAACTCCCAATTTTGGACCTAAAAGTGGGCTAAGGTGGAACACGACACAAAAAAGAGAAAAAAAAAGTTATCTATCTGAGACAAAAAACAAACGACTACAATGAGCAGGGAAATGATATATCCTGAGCAATGCACAAAAAATAAAGCAAAGGAAAAATACAAGTACACAACACTAAAAAATAACCCAGAGATCCTCTACGTTGACTATACCACACACAAAGGGACTAAGCTGAAGAACAACCTCATATTCTACACCGAATACGTCACCTCCTGGAAGGAGACTTTACAAAAACACTACGCATACGTCTCCAGTGAAGGTATTGGCAGTGGAGGCAGACTGAAAATATGTAAAGATGGAAACCTAGATAAAGATGACCCCCTGCTAACCATAAGCTACTACAACAAAAATAGAAAGATCATGATACAGGGGAATGTGGAAAATCTGGACTCCTTCGAAAAGGAATTCCCCCAGTTGAAAACTAAGGCAGACACAAAGAGGACCAATGGACAGGAAGCAAAAGAGAGTCGAACAGAGGATGATGAGAGCCAAGTGGAGGAAGAAGAAGAGAGACCAGCAGAGGAAAACACCTCCCTGTCCATCTCCACCCCCCCCACACCTCTCAACGAAAACAAAATGATGAAAGAGAATCTGGCCAAACTAGAACTTGATTTCAACGAATACAGAGAAACACTGGCCAAGAATTTGAAGGAGGAATTCAAACAGCTAAAAACGGAACACGAGTCCACCATCCACAAGCTGAGAAAGACCATAGAGGAGCAAAGAAATGAGATCAAAGAACTCCGTACTCAACTAAACAAAACGAAGGAGACCGTAGAAAGGCTCAGCAGGCAACACAAACCTCTTAAGGTCCAAAAACCTGAGGACACAAAAACAACACACACAAGGACACAGAACCCGCCGGATGCCACCCCACACGAAGACACACCGAAAGCCACAAACCCCGCTCCAACCAGCCCTCAGTCGAGTCATGCCCAGACTACTGCTACCCAGTCCTCACACACAGGAACACAAAAACCGACAGATACCCCCCCAAACGAGGACACACCGAAAGCCCCAAACCCCGCTCCTGCCACACAACATATCCCAGAAACCCAGCCAACAACCAGCCACCAGGCGAGTCCTACCCAGACTACTGTTACCCAGTCTGAAAAAACAGCCCCTCAGGCGGTCCTGCTGACCGACTCCAACGGAAAGTTTCTGGACCCCCAGAGGCTGTTCCCAGACCATCAAGTCCTGAAAAAATGGTGCAGCAACACAGACCAAGCAATGAAGATCCTGAACAAAGAATCCCTTGGAAGCCCCAAATGGATTGTGATCCACACAGGCACGAACGACCTACGCACCCTACAGGAAGGCACTGCTAGGGCAGTGAGCAGGATGGCGGAAAAGGCCAGCAGGGAATTCCCCGAGGCGCGGATCGTGATCTCCACACTACTGCCCAGAAAGGACACCCCAGCCTATATAATCCACAACACCAACAGGGAGATCGACACGAGATGTTCTGTCCTCCCCAACGTCTCCCTGGCCCATCATCCAAACATCAACACAAGGGACCTCTATGACGAAATACATCTACTCAAACAGCGGATGTGGGTCTTCGCAAGAAACCTCAAACACTGCCAAAAGACGCAGCCCTCCCACCCCCTCTACCATTGGGAGCCCAAACAGGACCACCAATGTCCCCCACCCCCCTTTACAAAACCAACAACAGAACCGTGCTTTTATACCTGACCCAAGACCCCCCTCTAGACCACAGACTGTAGACCAAGAACTGAGAAAGATCATGACGATGCTGAACAGCCTGATAGAAAGCCGGAGAAATTATTAATATTGTTATTTATCATTATCATTATTGTTATCTTATCAGTATTATTACTATTATTAGATAGATATATGTGCATGCCTCATGAAATTTATACTAAATCATCATTTAGCATTATAGACAATAGTGTTTCCACACTCATCCCACAAAATAGGTCCATTTTATTTCGTTTTACTGAACTATATAAATGCGTTCTTTCCACATAAGCTGCTGGAATATCCAGGGCCTCCGCTCCTCAACTTTTGGGATGAAGAGTACAGACCCTGAATTCCTAAAAGCTATAAAAGACATTGATATAATTGTGTTAACAGAAACATGGTGCCAAAAGGACGTGCCGACCCACTGTCCTCCAATGTACCATGAAATCATTGTGCCCTCAGTAAAGAACACTAAAACACGCAAGGGCAGAACCTCCGGGGGAATATTGGTGTGGTATAAGGGAGAACTGGACAAACACATCTCACCGGTAAAACAGGGAAAATCACACGTATGGCTAAAACTAGATAAAAATATAGGAATAGCAAAAAAAGATGTTTACTTATGTGCGATCTACATACCTCCAATAGAATCGCCATATTTCGAAGAGGAGTTATTTGATACTCTCCACATGGAAATCAGCCATTTCCAGGCCCAAGGAAAGGTGATAATATGTGGGGACCTAAATGCAAGGACCGGTTGTGAACCTGACTTCATAGACCCACAGGGAAACAACCATGTGTTTGGCCAGACCCCTTTAGATGTCACACCAGCCATCGCAAATCGGAACAACCTTGATCGTGAAATAAATAAAAGCGGTAGGGAGGTAGTGCAACTCTGCTGAGCCTTAGGCCTGTACATAGTTAACGGTAGGTTCAGAGGGGACTCCCTAGGGAGACTCACATACTCCTCAACTCTTGGGTCTAGTGTGGTGGACTATACAATCACTGACCTGGACCCCTGCGATATCAACTCATTCACTGTCAGGCAGCAATCCCCCCTCTCAGACCATAACCAAATAAATATGTACCTTAAACTTTCTGCCCAAACTACAGACACAAAAAAGGAACCCAGTAAGCTCCATAAAATAAACCAGACATACAGATGGGCCCCAGACAGTGGAGAAAAATTCATCACAGCACTAAAGTCACCTGATCTCACAAGTAAAATATCAAAATTTAAAGAAAACCCATACGAGATCACCAGAGATGGTGTAAACATGGCCATAGAGGATATAAATATGATCTTCCATGAGGCAGCTGTAAAAGCCGACCTTGTGAAACAGAAGAGGAAGCGTCACAAAAGACAAAATAAAAATAAGAAATGGTTTGACCACGAATGCAAAAATGCCAGAAAAGACCTGAGAAAAATATCAAACCAAAAGCATCGCCAACCAAACAATCCGGACCTACGTACTAGATACAATGAAACCCTCAAAAGATATAAACACACCATTAGGAACAAAACACAAAACTATACCCACAAAATACTCGAAGAAATTGAAAACTCCACCAATCCAAAACAATTCTGGGAAATGTGGAATAACCTGAGTACAACACAATTGCAAGCATTACCAATCCAAGATGGCGACATCTGGAGAACACATTTTGAAAACCTCTACAAAGACATCCCAATAAACGAAACAAACCCAAGTCAACATCAGGTCACAGAAAAACTCCACACATTAGAAGCAACAATTAAAGACAACCAAAACCCTCTAGACTCCCCAATCACATGGAAAGAACTGGCCACAAAAACAAAATCTCTCCACCTAAAGAAAGCCTGTGGCCCAGACAACATCAAAAATGAAATGCTCAAGTTCAGCAATATGGAGATGCAGGGTGCGGTACTCAAATTATTCAACATCATATTACGTTCAGGCTGCTTTCCCGATATCTGGTGCCAAGGACTAATCTCCCCCATATATAAAAGTGGAAACAAATCAGACCCAAATAACTACCGCGGCATCTGTGTCAACAGTTGTCTAGGGAAGTTATTCTGCAGTATTCTAAATAGTAGATTACTTGATTTTCTTAACAAACATAATATCCTCAGAAAAAACCAAATAGGCTTTCTTCCAAAACACCGCACCGCCGACTATATCTATACCCTTCACACCCTCATTGAAAAACATATACACCAAACAAAAAATGGGAAAATATTCGCCTGTTTCATCGACTTCAAGAAAGCCTTTGACTCTATATGGCACGAAGGGCTCTATTATAAACTTCTTCAGTGTGGAATAGGGGGCAAAGTCTATGACCTTATTAAATCAATGTATCTGAAAAACAAATGCGGGGTCAAAATTGGAGACAAACGCACCGATTTCTTCACCCAGAGAAGAGGCGTCCGGCAGGGCTGCAATTTGAGCCCGACCCTGTTCAACATATACATAAATGAATTAGCAGACATGCTGGAGCAAAGCGAGTCACCAGGTCTCCGTCTCCTGGATGGAGAAGTGAAATCCCTGTTCTATGCGGACGACCTGGTTCTGCTGTCTCCCACAGAACAGGGATTACAGCAACAACTAGACCTACTCGACAAATACTGCCAAAATTGGGCTCTAACAGTAAATCTAAAGAAAACCAACATCATGATTTTCCAAAAAAGGCCCAGATGTCAGGAAAACAAATACCAGTTTACCCTCAGTGATACCACTATAGGACACACTATGAGCTACACCTACCTTGGTCTAACTATTACAGCATCAGGGAGCTTCAGCATAGCAGTGAATGCACTAAAAGAAAAAGCCCGAAGAGCCCTATATGCAATAAAAAGAAAATTCTACAACATCCAAATCCCAATCAAAATCTGGCTCAAAATATTTGACAGCATAATCCTGCCCATTGCACTGTACGGTAGTGAAGTATGGGGCCCGCTAAATCACCAAAGCTACAGTAAATGGGAAAAACACACAATAGAAGCCCTACATGCAGAATTCTGCCGAAGCATCCTTCGCACCCAAAGAAAAACGCCAACAAATGCATGCAGAGCCGAACTAGGCAGATACCCACTGATAATAAACATCCAAAAACGAGCACTAAACTTCCTAAATCACCTCAAATCTAGCTCCCCAGACACCCTTCATTTCAAAGCCTTTCAGACCCAAGAGCTAAACCCAGAAAAGAGTCCCCTGAGTCAGCTGCTACTGAAATTAAGTACTCAGCCGGACCCTGACCAGCCCCAGACCAACACAGCCGTCCAAACACCAATCCGAGTGAACCAAATCATTAAACAATGCAAAGAAACCTACCTGGAACATTGGAACAAAATAACCGAAAGCCAAAGCAGATTAGAATGTTACCGGGCCCTAAAAAGAGAATATAAACTGGCAGACTACCTCACGACCATCAGAGACACAAAACAGAGACAGACCCTCACCAGGTACAGACTAAGCGACCACCAACTGGAAATTGAAAAAGGCAGATACAAGAAATCCTGGCAGCCTAGAGAGAATAGAATATGCGATCAATGTCTGGCCGGCGAGGTTGAAACAGAAATGCATTTCCTCCTAAAATGCAAAAAATTCAACACATCAAGAAACATATTATTCAACAAGCTAAGCCAAACAACCCCAGATTTCAAGGAATTGGATGACCTGTCAAAATTGAGATTAGTCCTAGGAGAAGGAGACAGACCATACCTTGGGGCCAAATATGTAACAACATGTCACAACCTGAGGACTGTTTAAAATTAAGACTGTTTAAAATTAATATTAAACGTACCAAATGAAGTACAAAGACTGTTTAAAATTAATATTGTTTAAAAGTCAAATCGATTGACACCTACAGAATGTTGGAAAACTGTAACTTTTTGCTATGTAAGCTTTGGCAATATGGTTCTCTGTAAACTTTCATGCCAATAAAGCATTTGAATTGGAATTGGAGAGAGAGAGAACCAAAAGCATCGCCAACCAAACAATCCAGACCTACGTATTAGATACAATGAGACACTCAAAAGATATAAACACACCATTAGGAACAAAACACAAAATTATACCCACAAAATACTCGAAGAAATTGAAAACTCCATTAATCCAAATCAATTCTGGGATATGTGGAATAACCTGAGTACAACACAATTGCAAGCATTACCAATCCAAGATGGCGACATCTGGAGAACACATTTTGAAAACCTCTACAAAGACATCCCAATAAACGAAACAAACCCAAGTCAACATCAGGTCACAGAAAAACTCCACACATTAGAAGCAACAATTAAAGACAACCAAAACCCTCTAGACTCCCCAATCACATGGAAAGAACTGGCCACAAAAACAAAATCTCTCCACCTAAAGAAAGCCTGTGGTCCAGACAACATCAAAAATGAAATGCTCAAGTTCAGCAATATGGAGATGCAGGGTGCTGTACTCAAGTTATTCAACATCATATTACGTTCAGGCTGTTTTCCCGATATCTGGTGCCAAGGACTCATCTCTCCCATATATAAAAGTGGAAACAAATCAGACCCAAATAACTACCGCGGCATCTGTGTCAACAGTTGTCTAGGGAAGTTATTCTGCAGTATTCTAAATAGTAGATTACTGGATTTTCTTAACAAACATAATATCCTCAGAAAAAATCAAATAGGCTTTCTTGCAAAACACCGCACCACCGACCATATCTATACCCTTCACACTCTCATTGAAAAACATATACACCAAACAAAAAATGGGAAAATATTCGCTTGTTTCATTGACTTCAAGAAAGCCTTTGACTCTATCTGGCACGAAGGGCTCTATTATAAACGTCTTCAGTGTGGAATAGGGGGCAAAGTCTATGACCTTATTAAATCGATGTATCTGAAAAATAAATGTGATGTCAAAATTGGAGACAAACGCACCGGTTTCTTCACCCAGAGAAGAGGCGTCCGGCAGGGCTGCAATTTGAGCCCGACCCTGTTCAACATATACATAAATGAATTAGCAGACATGCTGGAGCAAAGCGAGTCACCGGGTCTCTGTCTCCTGGATGGAGAAGTGAAATCCCTGTTCTATGTGGACGACCTGGTTCTGCTGTCTCCCACAGAACAGGGATTACAGCAACAACTAGACCTACTCGACAAATACTGCCAAAATTGGGCCCCAACAGTAAATCTAAAGAAAACCAACATCATGATTTTTCAAAAAAGGCCCAGGTGTCAGGAAAACAAATACCAGTTTACTCTCAGTGATACCATCATAGGACACACTATGAGCTACACTTACCTTGGTCTAACCATTACAGCATCAGGGAGCTTCAGCATAGCAGTGAATGCACTAAAAGAAAAAGCCCGAAGAGCCCTATATGCAATAAAAAGAAAATTCTACAACATCCAAATTCCAATCAAAATCTGGCTCAAAATATTTGACAGCATAATCCTGCCCATTGCGCTGTACGGTAGTGAAGTATGGGGCCCGCTCAATCACCATAGCTACACTAAATGGGAAAAACACACAATAGAAGCCCTACATGCAGAATTTTGCCGAAGCATTCTTCGCACCCAAAGGAAAACACCAACAAATGCATGCAGAGCCGAACTAGGCAGATACCCACTGATAATAAACATCCAAAAACGAGCACTAAAGTTCCTAAATCACCTCAAATCTAGCTCCCCAGACACCCTTCATTTTAAAGCCTTCCAGACCCAAGAGCTAAACCCAGAAAAGAGTCCCGAGTCAGCTGCTACTGAAACTAAGTACTCCTAATCAGCCGGACCCTGACTAGTCCCAGACCAACACTGCCGTCCAAACACCAATCTGAGTGAACCAAATCATTAAACAATGCAAAGAAACCTACCTGGAACATTGGAACAAAATAACCAAAAGCCAAAGCAGATTAGAATGTTACCGGGCCCTAAAAAGAGAATATAAACTGGCAGACTATCTCTTGACCATCAGAGACACAAAACAGAGACAGACCCTCACCAGGTACAGACTAAGCGACCACCAACTGGCAATTGAAAAAGGAAGATACAAGAAATCCTGGCAGCCTAGAGAGATTAGAATATGTGATCAATGTCTGGCCGGCGAGGTTGAGACAGAGATGCATTTCCTCCTAAAATGCGAAAAATTCAACACAGCAAGAAACATATTATTTGACAAGCTCAGCCAAACAACCCCAGATTTCAAAGAATTGGATGACCTGTCAAAATTAAGATTAGTCCTGGGAGAAGGAGACAGACCATACCTTGGTGCCAAATATGTAACAACATGTCACAACCTGAGGACTGTTTAAAATTAATACTGAATGTACCCAACGATGTACAACGACTGTTTAAATTAATATTGTTTAAAGTAATATTGTATATACCCAACAAAGGTCAAAATTGTTTGACACCTACAGAATGTTGGAAAACTGTACTTTTTGTTATGTAAGCTTTGGCAATATGGTTCCCTGTAAACTTTCATGCCAATAAAGCATTTGAATTGAATTGAATTGAATTGAAAGAGGAGAGAGGGAGGAGAGAGAGGGGGAGAGGGAGGAGAGAGAGAAAGAAAGAGGAGAGAAAGAAAGAGGAGAGAAAGAAAGAGGAGAGAAAGAGAGAGAGAAAGAGGAGAAAGAAAGAGAGAAAGAGAGAGGAGAGAGAGGAGAGAAAGAGAGAGAGAGAGAGAGAGAGAGAGAGAGAGAAAGGGGAGAGAGAGAAAGAGAAGGAGAGAGAAAGAGAGAGTGACAGACGAAAACTAGGACAACAGCAGTGCGAGCTGCGGATCCGATGTCCAGAGTGACAGGCTGGTGATCAATCTGTGGGATCGATGGGTCCTCTCTCCCTGATCAGGCAAGTGGGATGACAAAACAACAAACTAAACCAGTACAAGTATAAACCCGCCTGCGACCCTCTGCATTCTTACCCAGCGAGACTCTGATCCCGCGACTGACCAGCTCCCGGATGACCTCTTCGCTTCTCATAAGCTCAGGAGCCAGTGTGATGATTCGGACGTTGGCCAGGGAGCCGTACACGTCGAGCAGATCCTGGATCCCATGCTTCTCAAACGTCCGCAGGTACTCCTCGGGGTGAGCGCCCTTCTTATCTTTGCTAATGAATGGCCCCTCCAAGTGTAGGCCTGGACAACAGGACACAGAGCAAATACTCCTGTTAGAACAGACCAGCCGTGCAACCTCACACACCCTTCCTCATCTGTGGCTCAGTGGGTAGCACTTGAATCTGAGCCAGAAGGTCGTGGGTTCAAAGACCCACTCCAGAGACTTGAGCACAAAATCTAGGCTGACACTCCCAGTGCAGTACTGAGCGAGTGCCGCGCCGTCGGAGGGGCGGCGCCGAGCGAGCGCCGCGCCGTCGGAGGGGCGGCGCCGAGCGAGCGCCGCGCCGTCGGAGGGGCGGCGCCGAGCGAGCGCCGCGCCGTCGGAGGGGCGGCGCCGAGCGAGCGCCGCGCCGTCGGAGGGGCGGCGCCGAGCGAGCGCCGCGCCGTCGGAGGGGCGGCGCCGAGCGAGCGGCGCGCCGTCGGAGGGGCGGCGCCGAGTGAGCGCCGCGCCGTCGGAGGGGCGGCGCCGAGCGAGCGCCGCGCCGTCGGAGGGGCGGCGCCGAGCGAGCGCCTCGCCGTCGGAGGGGCGGCGCCGAGCGAGCGCCTCGCCGTCGGAGGGGCGGCGCCGAGCGAGCGCCTCGCCGTCGGAGGGGCGGCGCCGAGCGAGCGCCGCGCCGTCGGAGGGGCGGAGCCGAGCGAGCGCCGCGCTGTCGGAGGGGCAGCGCCGAGCGAGCGCCACGCTGTCGGAGGGGCGGCGCCGAGCTAGCGCCGCGCTGTCGGAGGCAGTACTCAAGAGCATTGATGTTACCACTTGTTTATTCCTGCTGTCCCCGTACACATTGAATCTGACAGAAACACACAATACGTCTTTGGGTTATCACAGTTGACTATCGCTGAGCCCAAACATTCAATCCAAGGATTTCCACTGACCAACTGCAGCCCCAACAAAGTCTCATCCCATTAATTCTGCTTCTTAGTGTGTGCCCACCCCTTCCAGGTGATTCCCGACAGACAATTGGCCGAAAGGACTTTTTAGGAGTTACTAGGAGACACGACTAAGTTTCTCTTGTGATAAGTGACTCAAGAATATTTGAAAAGAACACGTGAAACGCCCCCTATTGTTGACGAGGCCTCTCGCTCATTGTTAGGCAATGATGTGTAACTGAGTGCCCACCATTACACTTCACCAAACTTCCAGTCAGGCCTCTCAAGCAAGTCACTGGGACCCAAGAGGTCATCGACTCCCCCCGCTCTGTGCTCACCCTGACGGCTGCTTGTGGAGCACTAACCCAGCACGAGGAAGGAAGTGAGCTGCAGAGAAAATCCATAGCCACTCACCCAAAATACCTGCTCCCTGAGGCCCGCCATCCTGCACCTCAATTTGAGGAATAATCTGTAAAGGAAAAGGATTAAAAAATTTTTTTTTTTTAACTATTTGGGAAATCATTCCACAAGCTGGTCCGTTTGATTATATATTTATCTATGTTAGAAATGTTTCTCAAAGCACACACTTCCTGTAAGCGTCACACTTACTTCCTGTAACATTTTACCCATCACACTTTTTTGGCACATGAGCAATGCCATCACACACACAAACACACATCCCTCTCGGCCCATATTTATTCAGAAGCCCAGCCCATCTCTCCCCACACACTGGTAAACTTTGCTCCTCTCATTGGGCCGGGACCCGTGACGTGACGTGACGTGACGCACCTGGTGGTAGATGGAGACTGGCGAGGTCACAAGTGTGGGGCAGAAGGAGGTCACTCCGGTGGAGAGGAGCTTCCGAGCGACTATGGAAACCCC
This sequence comes from Somniosus microcephalus, assembly GCF_052327205.1. Classification (NCBI taxonomy): domain Eukaryota; kingdom Metazoa; phylum Chordata; class Chondrichthyes; order Squaliformes; family Somniosidae; genus Somniosus; species Somniosus microcephalus. The sequence goes on from NC_140997.1 coordinate 93,261,219, forward strand.
GCACTTTACGTCAGCTGTGGCCAAGGAGAAATCAGATCCATATCCGCCTAGAAAACATGCAACATAACAGTCTTCAGACACAATCCATGGCTTGCAAGACGAACATTCCTGAATAATATTAGGGGTGGACTGACTCTCCCGAAAGCACGTGGGATTCTCACGGATAAGGTGGAGGGGAAAAACAGTGCTGCTAATGATTGGGTGAAGGACATGGGGGATGCGCAAGAGGCCATTAGTGGAGGAATGCAGAGAGAGGGTTGGAGTGCTGAAGGAGGTTAGAGATAAAGAGGGGGGGTGAGGCTATGGAGGGTTTTTTTGAACATGAGGATGAGAATTTTAAATTTGAGGCGTTGGGGGGCAAGGCTATAGAGGGATTTGAACATGAGGATGAGAATTTTAAATTTGAGGCGTTGGGGGTAGGGGGCAGTGAAGGATTAAAGGTGGGGTGCAGGGCAAGACAGCGTGGGGGGGGGGGGGGGGGGGGGCTTTTACCTACTGAGCCATTCAGGGAGGTCCCAAGGTCCAGCTGAACCGTTCACTCACCATTGATCTGCGTGTCGATGAATCCCGGGGCAATGATGCTGCCCTTGCAATCGATCTGAACGTCCGCATAACCTCTCTCATCGAAGAACAGCTTCTCTGGGTTAAGGATCTTCCCCTCACGGACCCAAAGGTCCTCCCTTCAAAACAGACACAGATGGAGCAGAGATCGAGACCTGTTGAAGCACGCGAGGTGGCTCAAGCTTCCAGCTCAATTCTTACTTAAGCTGTCAGCCATGGCTCAGTGGATAGTACACTCGCCTCTTTGTGGGTTCAAGTCCCACTCTAGAGACTTGAGCACATAATCTAGGCTGACACTCCCAGTGCAGTGCTGAGGGAGTGCTGCACTGTCGGAGGTGCCGTCTTTCGGATGAGACGTTAAACCGAGGGCCCGTCTGCCCTCTCGGGTGGACGTAAAAAATCTCTATTTCGAAGAAGAGCAGGGGAATTCTCCCCGGAGTCCTGGGCCAATATTTATCCCTCAACCAACATCACTAAAACAGATTATCTGGTCATTATCTCATTGCTGTTTGTGGGAGCTTGCTGTGCGCAAATTGGCTGCCGCATTTCCCTATATTACCACACTGACTACACTTCAAAAGTACTTCATTGGCTGTAAAGTGCTTTGGGATGTCCAGAGCTTGAGAAAGGTGCTTTATAAATGCAAGTTCTTACTTAACTGCATATAACATCGTTTCTCCCACTGTTCGTAAGGCAATGGCTGAGCTCATTCTCTGGTGCTTATCCAAATGCTAATTCTTAATGTTTGAGATTATGCAGCGAACTGCCGACGAGGTTCTCGACTACAGTCGGCATCACAGCTGCACCCAAGCTTATTCTCATCTCACATCCACACATAACTTGAATTTACATACAACGCCTTTCAACCATACAGGGGGGTGGGCCACATCACTTACCTCTGTAACTTGTGGTCCTTTAGAATATGGCAGTTCTGGAATTGTGTAATTGAGGCATCTGAGACCGATTTATTGGATGGCATTTTTTAAAGGGAGGAACCAATTCCCTGCAAGAGATAATCAAAACGGGTCAGATATCACAGTGCACTGTCACAGATGTGATGAGTCTGACGGAACAGGCTTTGCAGACAGCAGGAAGATTTACCGTACCATTGCACATAAAGACTGCGCCAGCATATAGACCACACCCAAACTTGAATCCTTCCCCCAGTCCGTTTTATTGTATGTATGGGTAAGCCGAGACCTTCATTTGATCTTACAGATCAGCAGTGGGAATTCACCCCCGTTTATACTGGGGGCAGGTTTGGCAGCAATGGGACATTAGCACATGCATTGGTGCAGTACTTCCGGTCCCAACGCGTGAGTACGGACGGTGTACTCAAGCGTGGGCCCGTTGGAAGTGCCGGATTCCAGCATGCGCGGGAAACCGGCATTTCCTCTACATCGAACTAAGGGGTTAAGAGGTCCAATGCGTGCGCGCAGGACTCTGCGTGCACGCGTTGAACTTCCTTCGTTTAGACAGGTTTGCGCGTGTGCAAGGGACTGAACTTTATGGAAATGAAAAAAGGAGGCGTAAGCAGTGGATTCTTGAAGGTAAGTGGTCTATTATTTAAAATTATTACATTTTTTCCACAGCTTCATTGTTTTTAAGGACTTTACAGTAAGTTTATTTTTAGACCCGAATTCGTAAAAAAAAAAAGTTTCAAAAATTTTATTAATTGTTTTAAATAGTTTTTAAAAGTTATTTATAGTTTATTTAATTATTGGGATGTTTTTTTAAATTTTAATTAAAGTTAAACTAGTCTTTTGGGCGCCCGTACTTTTCATGAGTCATAGAGTCATAGAGTTATACAGCACAGAAAGAGGCCCTTCAGCCCATCGTGTCTGCGCCGTCCATCAAGCCCTGTCTAATCTAATCCCATTTTCCAGCATTTGGTCCATAGCCTTGTATGCAATGGCATTTCAAGTGCTCATCCAAATGCTTCTTGAATGTTGTGAGGGTTCCTGCCTCTACCACCCTTTCAGGCAGTGAGTTCCAGACTCCAACCACCCTCTGGGTGAAAAAGTTCCTCCTCAAATCCCCTCTAAACCTCCTGCCCCTTACCGTGAATCTATGCCCCCTTGTTATTGACCCCCCTACTAAGGGGAAAAGTTCCTCTTTATCTACCCTATCTATGCCCCTCATCATTTTGTAAACCTCAATCAGGTCCCCCCTCAGCCTTCTTTGCTCCAAGGAAAACAACCCCAGCCTGTTTAGTCTTTCTTCATAGCTGAGGCGCTCCTACCTTTTACATTCTCATCAGTTTGACAGTCTTTACTATCAAACTCATGAATGAGTTTCCCCTCCCCTGATAGGTGAGCACTCTGTAGCCAGATCCCAGCCGGCACATCGCACTAACTACGCCGCTGGATCAGGTAAGCACATCGCGCCGACATTGGAACCGGGCCAGTGACAGGAAATGCATGCAAGCCCGGGCTTCAGATGTCAGCGCGCAGGGCGAGTGCAGATCGGGGGCTTGCACGCGCAGCAAGCACCCGACCCTAATTTCTGGCCCAACATGCTTGTGGGAGCTTGCTGTGCGTAAATTGGCTGCCGTGTTTCCTACATTACAAGTGACTACACTTCAAAAAGTACCTCATTGGCTGTGAAGCGCTTTGGGACGCCCTGTAGTGCTGCAGCAATGCAAGTTAGTCTTTCTATCCCTCGCCTCCAACCCATCCCTTCCCGGGACAGTACCTCTGCGGGAGTCCGCACTCCCACCAGCCACAAAGCCCTTGAAGTGTTATTTTTGATCCATTACCTCCACCGGTTCTAACCAGCGGGTTGGTTCAGTCGGATCCGCCGGATCCGCTCCCGGTCCCACTCCACTGGCCTCGCATCACATGACTCTCTGGACGCGGTCAGGTGAGCGGCGGGTCACGTGCCCTGCCATTATTGCCGGGCCGCCGCCATCTTTGTTGGGGGCAACCAGAAAAAAATGGCCGAGGGCCACTTCCGGTGCGGGAGGAAAGGGGCAAAAAAATCAGGCGCGGCCTGAGGTAAATCCGGGGCCCGAGGCCTTGGGGACGGTTACAGCGAGACCCGAGAGCGGGGGAGGAGAGGGGAACCAGGGGCAGGGAGTGGGACCTGGGCGGAGCAGGGCCCGGCGCTGCCCTGACTGTGGCCCGTCAGTCTCAGTCTGTGGTGCCCAGGCCCCGCTGCTGGAGTGAGTGCTTCCCTCCAGATTGCGAGCTGCTGCAGGGCTCTGGCACACCGCTCTAGTAATGTTTTCTATTGTTTTGAGTAATCTGAATGAAATACTGGCCTTGGAGGGGGTGCAGCAGAATTATACTGGGGCTAAAAGAGTTAAATTATGATGACAGGTTGCATAGACTAGGCTTGTATTCCCTGGAGTATAAAAGATTAAGGGGTGATTTAATCGAAGTGTTTAAGATGATTAAAGGAGTTCATAGGGTGGATAGAGAGAAACTATTTCCTCTGGTGGGGGAAATCCAGAAAAAGGGGGTATAACCTTAAAATTAGAGCTCGGCTGTTCATGGGTAAAGAAAGCACGGCTTCAGGACGTCCCAAAGTGTTTTACAGCCAATGAAGTACTTTTGAAGTGTAGTCACTGTTGTAATGTGGGAAACGCGGCAGCCAATTTGCGTACAGCAAGCTCCCATAAACAGCAATGTGATAATGACCAGATAATCTGTTTGTGGTGTTGATTGAGGGATAAGTATTGGCCAGGACACCGGGGATAACTCCCCTGCTCCTCTTCGAAATAGTACCAAGGGATCTTTTACGTCCACCTGAGAGAGCAGATGGGGCCTCGGTTTAACGTCTCACCCGAAAGACGTCACCTCCAACATTGCAGCACTCCCTCAGCACTGCACTGGAGCGTAGCCTAAATTTTTGTGCTCAAGTATCTGGAGTGGGATTTTGAACCCACAACCTTCTGACTCAGAGATGAGAGTGCTACCCACTGAGCCACTGGCTGACACATGGGTGATGTCAGGAAGCACTTCACACAAAGGGTAGTGGAAATCTGGAACTCTCTTCCCCCCCAAAAAACTGTTGAGGCTGGGGGTCAATTGAAAATGTCAAAACTGAGATTGATAGATTTTTGTTGGTTAAGGATATTGAGGGATATGGAGAAAAGGCGGGTAGATGGAGTTAAGATCTATGTTTCCACTCATTTTTCTTTGGTGTGCGGCCCAATCAAATTACAACGCACGTATGGTTTTTGCCATTAGAATGCCATTGAGCCGGCTGCGTAGGACCTGCAGATCGCTCTGTGGCCACGCAGCTTATAGGGAACATTGGTTAAGATTCAGATCAGCCATGATCTAATTGAATGGCAGAACATGCTTGAGGGGCTGAATGGCCTCCTCCTGTTCCTATGCACATTAAGTGATGGCAAAAGTGGGCTTTAAACGCTCGTCAATTGCAGGAAGAAGAAAGGCTTTGGGGGGTCGGGGGGGGGGTGATAGAGTTCCACAGGTGTGAGGTCCAGGCAAAGAAAGAATTAGATGAGGGCGGATAAGTCTTGATTTCAACGCAATGAGACTTGCATTTTGGTCTCTCGCTTGCAGGCAATCGTTAAACAAAGGATGGTTTTGAGTTGTGGTCACCGCTGATCTCTAATGCCCGTCTCGTAATGTAACACTGATGGATGAATCGGATGATGATTTTGTTGAGCTCAGCAAGAGAGTGCCCAGGTACATGGTTGAAGGCAAGAAATGCAAATCTGTCTGCTTGAATCGCCCGAGTTCCTTTGCAGCAAAGACAAAGTTAAAAGAAAGCCAAACATCGACCAGCGAGGCAAAATGGATTAACAAGAACAAAGCCCACAATGATGGGACACCAGAGAACCATCAGACTGGGGGAACTGAATGTCTGATCCACGATCTACCTGCCCCTCTCTGCAGCAGCCGAGTGCACGTAACCTGTGAGGCTGTTGCTGTGCCTCAGCCATCAAAACCTGAGGCTTCACAACAGTCTGGGACTATTAAGATTAAGGATGGTTTACCAGGTAGGTATTAGTAAATTTTTTAAAAAAACACATAGAAAATTAACTCTTTATCAAGCTTTTTATGAGCACAAATTGTCAAGCAGTTTTTTGGGTTAATGAACCATTATGTATAGAAAGTTGGTGGTCTGATTTTCGACTTAGGACACGACAGGATCAGTAAAGGCTATTTAACCTATTGAAGCTTAATGCCTCTATGTTTGCTATCACGTTGGCATTTAACAGTATGTTAAATAGTCCAGAAGTTGACAGTGTAGATGGAGATTTACTCTTATCTGTTAGTTTGGCTCAGTGATAGCACTCCCACCTCTGACTAACAAAGTTGTAGGTACAAGCCTTGCTCTAGAGATTTGAGCACATAATCTGGTCAGACACTTCCGTGCAGTACTGAGGGAGCACTGCACTGTCGGAGGGGCAGTACTGATGGAGCGCTGCACTGTCGGAGGGGCAGTACTGAGGGAGCACTGCCCTGTCGGAGGGGCAGTACTAAGGGAGTGCTGCACTGTCAGAGGGGCAGTACTGAGGGAGTGCTGCACTGTCGGAGGGGCAGTACTGAGGGAGGGCTGCACTGTCGGAGGGGCAGTACTGATGGAGCGCTGCACTGTCGGAGGGGCAGTACTGAGGGAGTGCTGCACTGTTGGAGGGGCAGTACCGAGGGAGCGCTGCACTGTCGGGAGGGACAGTACTGAGGGAGCGCTGCACTGTCGGAGGGGCAGTACTGAGGGAGCGCTGCACTGTTGGAGGGGCAGTACTGAGGGAGTGCTGCACTGTCGGAGGGGCAGTACTGAGGGAGCGCTGCACTGTCGGAGGGGCAGTACTGAGGGAGCGCTGCACTGTCGGAGGGGCAGTACTGAGGGAGTGCTGCACTGTCGGAGGGGCAGTACTGAGGGAGAGCTGCACTGTCGGAGGTGCAGTACTGAGGGAGAGCTGCACTGTTGGAGGGGCAGTACTGATGGAGCGCTGCACTGTCGGAGGGGCAGTACTGAGGGAGTGCTGCACTGTCGGAGGAGCAGTGCTGAGGGAGAGCTGCACTGTCAGGGGTGCAGTACTGAGGGAGCGCCACACTGTCGGAGGGGCAGTACTGAGGGAGTGCCGCACTACCCATGATGTGTGGAACAGAAGACGAAGAAAAGCAATACTGTTTTTAAAAAGAGCGAATATCTCCCTCACTGACAAAAAAAACCTGAGCTGAATTTGACTCGTGATAATGTCTTGATTGATTGTTGCACCAAATCTTGTGGTATTCAAATACTGATCATCCCCAGAGTGGAATATTTGTTAAGCTGATTGACTTTGAGAAAGTACAATACTAAGGATTTGGTTGTGTGCCAGTGGTGATCGCTTGTCTGTTACATGTGGCCCTTCTTCTTTCCAGGCGGTGCATGGACCAGCAGCGTCAGTCGTTCAGCAATTGAGAAGAAAACTGTCAACAAAGGCCTGGGTGTGAAAGAACGAGTTTTGGGAAATATGCAGCACTTTAGAAGGAAGGAACCTGAGCGTTTGAGACACGGCAATGACGTGAAAATTCTGCTGGCTCCTGCCATCCAAGAGGATGAGAAGAACAAGGCATCCCGCTCCTTGGACATGCACAGGGAGAACGGTGGAAGAGAAAGTCAGTCAGCCGCAGGATCCCTTCCTGTAACACTCGTTTTTAAGGAGGAGGGTTCGTTTATCAAATGTTCACTTTTATTATCTGTTCAAAAAATAACTACAGGAAACTTTGTGTTATCCAGAGGCTAACTGTCCGGAATGCTCGAGCCACTGACAAAAATCAGGTGCCGTTTTCGTTAGGTTTTTTTTTCTCGTTGCTTTTTTCCTCAACAGTCAAGGTCTGCTGAAGCTGTTGCTAAGCTACAGAGACGCTACAGAGACACTTGGACTGTTTAGAAGCTGTTGCTAAGCAACAGGGTTTGTTGACAGATACGGAGCTCGGAAGCTTCCGTATCTTTCAACATTAGCGCTGGAGTGTCCGGCAGTTTTGAGGGAACGGCAACAGCTCGGTCCCGTCGGTGCCGGATAGCACACAGTTTCCTGTATTATTAAATTAGTTGCACACTCCTTATTTGGGCATCACTATTCTGTGCTGCACAGGTATGTAGTATGACCAGTCTAAATTGAGATGTGCTAACCATCAGAGGTTAATGAGGTGATTGACGGGCTTAGTGTCTCTCCACAGCTGAGATCAGCAACTCAATGGCACAGATGATCAAACCTGTGTTCCCTGCTCCTGTGTTGCTGTTGCGCTGGGCTGTGCCAACCCAATTTCTATGCTTTTAATATATGGTTGCAAACATTTTAGCGATACCTGGCCTTAATTTGCTGCATTTTTCACCATAATGGCATACCCGATAGGTACTGTATCCTGAGAAAACCTAACCTGTGTTTTGGTAGAACATTATTTCCTTATTAAATGAGGAAGCCTTTTATTTTATTTTTTAAATCCCTCCCTGTCACATGGTGTAGCTACAGGCAACACTTGGCAGTCATAATACCGGTGGTGAGGACAAATTGGTAGGAATGGAAAAACTGAGACAGGGAACAGAAAATAACACTTCAAGTGCCAGGGAACATGTTTGAAAGGTGTCTTAAATAGCTTGGTTGACTATTTTAAGATGCTTGAGCTTAGCTTTGGAGTTTATCGTGCCATCTTAACCCTGAGTGCATTAGAGTCTTTGAAATGCTTCCAGTCATCTAATGATTCTCTGTTTTTTGTCTGGAAACTCTTGGCTATTATAGCGTAGAGTTAAATATGACGATATCTGTTTGTCTGCAGCTGATGGCTGCCAGCAGACTGCACCCAGCGATGTGTCCTTGGCATCGGCAATACAACAGGAGATGGGAGCAGCTGATGCCTATACCCTCGAAGACAACGGGCTCTTTTTTTGTGTAATCTGTCAGAAGGATCTTTCTAACATGAACTCTGTTCGGCGCACACAGCACATCAACAGGTGAGAGGCACCTGAGCAAAGCACCTCGCTTTTTTGAATATCATGTGATTGACATTATGTTAATTCATCATCCTGTTACACTCGTTTTTCATGGACCAACCTTCCAGATATCCTTTGATGTTTGGTTTTAAGTGACTGGAGCTCATACATAACCATTTTATTTGACCTTTATTAGCCTAATATTGGTTCAAGTTCTTGTAGTGAGGGAAAGGGAAACTCAGGCTAAAGAAAGAAGCTATCTGAACCGCTATTCACACCTCGTGTGGAGTATAGACACCAGCACACAGAGTACAGGAAACTTTGGTTTATCCGGAGGTTAACTGTCCGGAATGCTCGAGCCACCGGCAAAAATCAGGAGCCGTTTCGTTAGGTTTTTTTTCTTTTCGTTGCTTTTTTTTCACCAGTCAGGCTCTGCAAGGTCTCGCTGAAGCTGTTGCTAAGCTACAGAGACGCTTGCAAGGTACAGCCAACTGTTTAGAAGCAAACAAGGTTTGTTGCCAGATACGGAGCTCAAAATCTCCATATGTTAGCGCTGGTTTGTCCGGCAGTTTTGATGGGACGGCAACAGCTCAGTCCCGTCGATGCCGGATAGCACAAAGTTTCCTGTAGTTGGGCCGAATGAACATAAGAAGCAGGAGTCGGCCAATCAGCCCCTCGAGCCTGCTCCGCCATTCAATAAGATCATGGCTGATCCAATCTTGGCCTCAATACCACTTTCCCGCTCTCTCCCCATATCCCTTGACTCCCTTGTAGTTCAAATGTTTGTCAACCTCCGCCTTGAATATATTCAATGACTCCGCCTCCAGAGCTCTCTGGGGGTAGAGAATTCCAAAGATTCACGACCCTGAGAGAAGAAATTCCTCCTCATCTCCGTCTTAAATGGGCGACCTCTTATTCTGAAACTATGCCCCCTAGTTCTAGATTCCCCCACTAGGGGAAACATCCTCTCAACATCCACCCTGTCAATCCTTGTATATTCTTTGTAAATTGCATTAACTTCTTTCCATCTGATCTCACAGATGCTTAGATGAAGGAGAGCAGAGAGCAGCTGCAGCTGTCTCTTTGAATGTACCTTCAGTTCCTGAATGTCCGATCTGCGGGAAGCAGTTTAAAACCTTCAAGAGCCGAGCGACTCACCTCAAACGCTGCGCGATTGAAATGGAGGTCCCGCCACGGTTATTGCTGCAGGCAGTTCAGAGACAGAACTCACAGCCTCCTGAAAGCTCAACATGGTAAATGAAACAAAAAGCTAGAGTTGATTCTATTCACATCCCTTAATCACACAGTGGCCCTGGCACTACATCCACATTGGGCTCACTCCTGCCTTTCAGACTTGCCTTAACTTTCATTGTCTCTGTCCCCTTTGTCAACTCAAGGTTCCTTGTACACCCAGTGCTGATATCTCCCAGCGCAAGCCATTTTCATGGCCAGTGTCTCTGATCTTTGCTACATGTCCACAGTAAAAGTTGACGGGTTTCAGAAGTTGGTGCTTATGTTTGACATAATCACCCGAGTTCCTCCTCCTCTCCGTTTCCACAATGAATTCTAACTGAAACACGTTCAGTATAAATAACGTGAGAGTGATTGGGTGTCACAGTGGGTTAGCACATTCTTCTTTCCAGTTGGGCTCCGGGTGTGATTCCATTCCAGATTGAGGAGTTGAACGTTATTTCTTCAGATCAGACATTAAACTGGGATCCCATCTGTCTGTTCCACCTTGAGCACACAATCTAAGGCCTTCACTCCAGTGCAGAACTGGGGAGTGTTGCATTGTTGGAGGTTCTGTTTTTCGGGATGAAATGATAAACTGAGGCCCAGTCTGCCTGTTGAGGTGCATGTAAGAAAATGCATGGCATCTCCGTGGCATAACCATTCCTTCACGTCAGAGTACTTCATTGCATGTGAAATACTTTGGTGTGGCGGAGCCACCAAGAGACTCGGGGCAATTAGCAACAATCCCTTTAACTACAGTGTAGTGCAGCTGCAGACTGCATCTTTAAACTGTCTGTTAACTATACTGTATGTACTTTCTTGCACTCTGCGTGATGACGTCATGACGCCGATCACGTGACCGCCAGTGGCGCGGAGAACGTGATGACGTCAGCTTCCATAAACCTTGCAGCAGTTGTTGAGGTGCTGGCAAGCTGAATAGACCTGTGTACATCTTCTCCTGTAGTTTTACCTGTTAACTTGTTTGTTCATTAAACGTTGTTATTTTGTTTCACTGAGTTGAACTCCATTATTCGGATAGGAACCTCCGTTCCTATATTGGTGACCTCGACGTGATCTGAACATGCAGATCTGAGAGGCACGGTCCGGTGCTATATAAATGCAAATCTTCCTTTATGATTTCTGGTAATATTGGGCTGTGTCTGCTACACTATCATTACACTACATTCAGAGCCAGGTTAAGAGGTTTCAACTAAGAGTTGCTGGATGTGGCCCAGTAAGGGTTCACACAGAGAATCTGTTGTAAGATCAAGGGTCATTGACCAGCTCCCACGTATTGCAAATGAACCATATTTTGTCATGATGCTTAAAAGGATGCCTCCTGTGAGTATATTGGCTTGTACTTTCACCTTTGTATGAAAACGTCTGGGTGCAGATGTATTGTATGTGTAAACTTAAAATCTCTCCCTTTTCTTGTCGATTCCAAATGTCAGCCTTCAGCCAGGCCAGTTAAAGCGAAAAGGTTCAACAAGAGAAAAAGTGCCATCAAAGAAATGCAAGACCACCAGCAAGCAGCCAGTGGACGAGGATACAATGGTTGCTATGGCGTTATCTGCATCTTTGTTGGAACAGGAGAGACAGGAAGAGGCGAAGCAAAGCGTAATCCTCCACGCTAATAACTTCGGCCTCACCAAAATGGTGGTAGCAGCAGGTAGGAGTTAAACTGTGGACAATGACACTTGTTAGCCTACTGTTTTAACCCAGTCCTGAATTCTTCCCCATGGAGTGTAACTTCTGGGTCAGTCTGAATATGTGTGGATTATTATTTATTATTCCAAGGATTTGTGCATTGCACGAGCTGCATTTTGAAATGCAAGTTCCTTTTGTGAGTCAGTGAGTGCTTTCAGGACACAGTGGATGTTCTTCTGAGTAAGCACTGGTCTGTCACGTTAAAATGTTTTAACAAAAATATAACCGACAGAAACAAGCCATTGTTGATGAAAGTATAAATTTGTTATATTTTCTATCATTTCTGTGATGTCATGTGACATTCCTCAGCGATTTAGGCCTTTGTATTTTGTAAATTCAGTTGGAATTTCAATGCATATTCTCCTGTTGCAGTGTTACATTGATTGTACCATTAAGGTGATGTGCAAATATTTTATTTAAATGTTGGATTTTTTTTCCGGTTTTAGATAAGCGAGGTCGAAAGAAGAGGAAGGACGCCCGTCCCCCATTGTTATTGGTGCAGGACCCTGAGACGGCGCTCAAACGGGTCCAAAACAGGTTGGCACTGCTGCTGTCCGAGGAAGTGGGAGTATGTAGCACCCCTCCACTGCCTGCAAGCGCTTTCTGCGCGGGTGGAATGCTGAGGCACGTCTGGTATGTGGGCCCAGGGACAACCGGGCAAGATAGCCTGTGGTGTCGCAGTGCCTTGTTCGGAGCCAGTGATTGCGACTCTGCACTCTTCTATACAAATGACTTGGTCCCTCCTATAATACCATGGAAACCACAACAGGTGAGGTGATTTATAAAGGATGCAAAATTCAGGAGGATTAATCAGGAGAGGATAACTGCAGGTTTTATTTATTATGCAAAACAAAAATTTTGTTTTTTTTCCCCCCTGTACGAACACATCTGCTGCCTCCTCATTTCACATTATGTTACAATTTCAAGAATTTTATACAACCTGAACAATTTCACGGCAGTTTCTGGAAGTGGGTCTGGTCCCCTGTGATCCGGAAGCTATAGCTTTTGGATAATTTACCCTTGCGTGACCGCACGGATTAAGTTACCCTCATAACAGTATGATGTTTACCAGATTAACAACTTGCATTTATATAGCACCTTTAATGTAGTAAAATGTCCCAAGACGCTTAAATGTAGTCTTGTGCTGTGCTGCACACTCTCCTTGCATTGGTGTAATTTGCACTTGAGCCACAGGTTTTCATGCATTTAATATGTTTATTTACAATTGAATGAAAATATGCAGCATAGAAAAATGTGACAAATACTATTGAGTGCACTTTTAATCATAAATGTAATGGGTAAACTCCCATAATTGTTTAATTATTCGTTTTGAGAAATATCCTGGAAAATGAAGAAAGTCTCTGGATTGGCAGATTCTGCCTGTCTTCAATCTACTATCACTTTCGATAATACCATTCATTAAAACTGAAGTGTGATGTACAGTAATACTTTTATGCTTCAGAAAGAATCAGTAATGTCCAAATTAACCAAGCTACCAGTATCCTAATTGGTGCAATATTGATCCATCATTGTCTATGACCTGGGGCATTTTGCAGTTGTGTTGTGTAATTTATTTGGCCAGTTATGATGAGCTGGCTCTAGTGGCAGAACATTGTTACTCTATCAAATAGCATTGAGCTCCTGGGAAGTGGAGATGGGAGTGCACACTTAAACAATGGCTACAAACAATGAAAATAGCACGTGGGAAACTCGCAGGATCAGTTCTGTATTTTGCAGGCTAGCATCCTTAAGGAAGTACTTCCGAGCACTAATCATAGAATAGTAAGAACATAAGAAATAGGAGCAGGAGTAGGCCATTTGGCCCCCTCGAGCCTGCTCCGCCATTTAATGAGATCATGCTGATCTGATCTTGGGCTCAGCTCCATTTCCCTGCCCGCTCCCCATAACCCATCACTCCCTTATTGTTCAAAAATCTGCCTATCCCCACCTTAAATATATTCAATGATCCAGCCTCCACAGCTCTCTGGGGCAGAGAATTCCACAGATTTGCGACCCTCTGAGAGAAGAGATTCCTCCTCATTCACGGTTTTAAATGGGCGACCCCTTATTCTGAAACCATGCCCCCTAGTTCTAGATTCCTCCACGAGGGGAAATATCTTCTCTGCCTCTACCTTGTCGAGCCCCCTCAGTATCTTATATGTTTCAATAAGATCACACCTCATTCTTCTAAACTCCAATGAGTATAGGCCCAACCTGCTCAACCTTTTTTCATAAGTCAACCCCTTCATCTCCGGAATCGACCTCGTGAACCTTCTCTGAACTGCTTCCAATGCAAGTATATCCCTCCTTAAATAAGGAGACCAAAACTGTACGCAGTACTTCCAGGTGTGGTCTCACCTAAACCCTGTACAGTTGTAGCAGGACTTTCCTGCATTTATACTCCAACCCCCTTGCAATAAAGGCCTGAAGGGATAATTACTAGTCCTAGCCCCTTTAGGGCTACCCCAGATCAGGCATATTCCTCGGACATTCACTTTCAACTAAAGTTTGAGGTAGCCGAATCCTAAAGACGCTTAATTGGGTCTAAAGGTTCGGACTACCTCTCTCTAAAAGAAAGGAACAACCTGAAAATGTTATCATCCTCCAAATAGCACTTTTAATACGTTTAGCTAGACTGTAACATTCCGGATATTATGATGGTCCGGAAAACTCCCCCAGAATTCTGCAACTCCTCACCAAAGAGTGCATAGAGATTGAGTTTGTGAGCTTGATACAGAAGTATTATGTGAGACAATTCTAAAAATATATAGATTTATTAATTAAAGAACCGACATATAATTTACAGTTGGTGAGTCAATCGCAACATTAACAGTTCCAAAAAAAGAAAGCTTACAATTCTATTATCAGAGAACCTACTCTCAAATCTTAACTTCGCTACAGTTTTACAGTTCTTAAAGTTTTATTCAGGATATCCACCAAAATCAAATACAGTACCTTTGATCTCCAAGGTACAAAGAGTTGGAGACTTACAGAGCTGGCTCTGAAGCCAAGAATTGCTTTGCCCTTCAAGCGAGTCTACTATCCCATTTGAGAGTTCAATATTTATACGCTTTTCCAGTGGTATTTCCTTTAAGGTTTTCTGCTGATGTAAGCTAATTATCTCGTCATTTTTCTGCTGACCCCTGCAATTCTTACAGTCACCTCAGCTGGTAGCACTACAGAACCATGTCTTTCCTCTAGGTGTTCTAAGTTTATCATAAAAAACAGTGTAACAGCAGGTGCGCTTTACTTGGTATCATTTTTACGAAGGCAGATGTTTGTTACTTTTATGTGCTTCTTTACGAGGTGTAATTTAGAACACCTTCTCCAGGGTGAACTATTGTCTTGTTCCCAAAGGCTCAGACTGTCAGGAGCCTTTAACCTTCTGTTTCATTAAGGTTATTGATTCATTGTCAACAACAACCTCAATAGCCAGAATGCTATCACAGCTTTTTCATCGTTAGGTTTCTAGATTTCCAAACCCAGTTTGTCATGTTCTAATAAGGCCAGAATTCTTTCATAGAATGGTGTATTTTTCTGAATAGGTTATATGGCTTCTTCCTTCACAGGCCAACATTCCATTTGCCTTCCTGATTACTTGCTGTACCTGCATGCTAACTTTTTGTGTTTCATGCACAAGGACCCCCAGATCCCAACTACTGCAGCATTTTGTAATCTCCATTTAAATAATAATTTGCTTTTTTATTTTTTTTACCAAAGTGGATAACCTCACATTTTCCCACATTATACTCTATCTGCCAAATGTTTGCCCACTCACTTAGCCTGTCTATATCCCTTTGCAAATTCTTTGTGTCCTCTTCGCAACTTGCTTTCCCACCTATCTTTGTATCGTCAGCAAATTTGGCTACATTACACTCGGTTCCTTCATCCAAGTCATTAATATAGATTGTAAATAGTTGAGGCCCCAGCACTGATCCCTGTGGCACCCCACTAGTTACCGTTTGCCAACCGGAAAATTACCCATTTATCCCGACTCTCTGTTTTCTGTTAGTTAGCCAATCCTCTATCCATGCTAATATATTACCCCCAACCCTGTGAGCTCTTATCTTGTGCAGTAACCTTTTATGTGGCACCTTATCGAATGCCTTCTGGAAATCCAAATACACCACATTCACTGGTTCCCCTTTATCCACCCTGCTTGTTACATCCTCAAAGAACTCCAGCAAATTTGTCAAACATGATTTCCCTTTCATAAAACCATGTTGACTCTGCTTGACTGTATTATGATTTTACATAGAAACTAGGAGCAGGAGTAGGCCATTCGGCCCTTCGAACCTGCTCCGCCATTCAACGAGATCATGGCTGATCATCCAACCCTAGCACCCGGTCCCTACACCGACAGCCATTCCACCCAAGCCCTATCCCCGTAACCCCACATATTTAATCCCCCCTAACACTAAGGGCCAATTTTTTTTTTATCATGGCCTATCAACCTAACCCGCACATTTTTGGACTGTGGGAGGAAACCGGAGCACCTGGAGAAAACCCACGCAAACACGGGGCGAATGTGCAAACTCCACACAGACAGTCACCCGAGTCTAAATGTCCTGCTACTGCTTCCTTAATAATAGACTCCAGCATTTTCCCAATGACAGATATTAGGCTAACTGGTCTATAGTTTCCTGTTTTCTGTCTCCCTCCCTTCTTAAGTAGGGGCGTTACATTTGAGGTTTTCCAATCCGCTGGGACCTCTCCAGAATCCAGGGAATTCTGGTAGATTGCAACCAATGCATCCACTATCTCTGCAGCCAATTCTTTTAAGACTGTAGGATGCAGGCCATCAGGTCCAGGGGACTTGTCCACCTTTAGTCCCATTATTTTACCGAGTCCTTTTTTTTAGTGATAGTGATTGTTTTAAGTTCCCCCCTCCCTATAGCCCCTTGATTATGTATTATTGGAATGGTTTTAGTGTCTTCTACCATGAACACTGATACAAAATATTTGTTCAAAGTCTCTGCCATTTCCCTTTTCCCCATTATTAATTCCCCAGTCTCTATCTCTAAGGGACCAACGTTTACTTTAGCTACTCTCTTCCTTTTTATATACCTGTAGAAGCTCTTACTATCTGTTTTTATATTTCTTGCTAGTTTATTCTCATAATCCATCTTCTCTCTTTTTTTAGTCGTCCTTTGCTGGTTTTTAAAAATTTCCCAATCCTCTGGCCTCCCACTAATCTTGGTAACATTGTATGCCTTTGTTTTCAATTTGATACCATCCTTTACTTCCTTAGTTAGCCATGGATGGTTCTCCCTTCTCTTAGTCTTTCCTTCTCACTGGAATATACTTTTGTTGAGAGTTATGAAATATCTCCTTAAATATCTGTTTATCAACCGTCTTACCCTTTAATTTATTTTCCCAGTCCACTTTAGCCAACTCTGCCTTTATACCTTTGTAATTGCCTTTATTTAAGATCAGGACACTGGTTTGAGACCCAACTTTCTCACCCTCCAATTGAATTTGAAATTCAACCATGCTATGATCACTCTTTCCTAGAGGATCCTTTACTATGAGATAATTTATTAATTCTGTCTCATTACACAGTACCAGATCTAAGATAGCCTGCTCCCTGGTTTGTTCCACAATGTATTGTTCTAGGAAACCATCCCGGATACACTCTATGAACTCTTCCTCGAGGCTACCTTGGCCAATTTGATTTGTCCAACCAATATGAAGATTAAAATCACCCATGATTATTGCTGTACCTTTCTTACAAGCCTCCATTATTTCTTGATTTATACTCTGTCCAACAGTGCAGCTACTGTTAGGGGGCCTATAGACTACACCCACCAGTGACTTCTTTCCCTTATTATTTCTTATCTCCACCCAAACTGATTCTACATCTTGCTCTTCCGAGCCAATATCATTTCTCACTACTGCACTGATCTCATCCTTTATTAACAGAGCTACCTTACCTCCTTTTCCTTTCTGTCTGCCCTTCCGAAATATCAAATACCCCTGAATATTCAGTTCCCAGCCTTGGTCACCTTGCAACCACGTCTCTGTAATGGCTATCAGATGATACCCATTTATATCTATTCGTGCCGTCAACTCATCTATCTTGTTATGAATGCTGTGCATTCAGATAAAGAGCTTTTAATTTTGTCTTTTTACTATTTTTCCGTGCTTTGACCCCACTTTCTGAGGCACTCTTATTTTTATATGTTCTGTCCCTTCCTGTCACACTCTGGTTACCATTACCCCCATCGCTACCCTGCTCTATTGCCTTCTCCTTTCTCTTTGACTTTTTAAATTCCTGCTCACCTGAACCCTCTACCCCCCCCACTATTTAGTTTAAAGCCCTCTCTAATGATACTGGACAGAAGGAGGCCATTCGGCCCATCGGTGCCTGTGGCAGCTCTTTGGTAGAGCTATCCAATTAATCCCACTCCCCTGCTCTTTCCTGATAGACCTGTACATTTTTAAAATCATACTGCATGTTTTGTTGAAGGGGCATGATCAGGAATTTCCGGCTTGCAAGGAGCGAATGTTCTCTTCTACGATGGCCACAAATGCCCTGACAAGACCCGCCTCAGAGCTGATTGATAACAGCTCTGCACCAGCTGCCGATGTAAGTGAGACTGGGGCCGAGGACGTGCCCGTGCCCATGAGTCAGCAGGAGCAGACGTTCTTCGACTTGATGGATTTAGCCGGCGAGGGAATGACGTTGACACAGTGGAATTATGGGGTGAAGAGTGAGCAAGGCAATGATGTAACCGGAAAAAACAGTATGTGGGAACTTTATACAACTGATTAAAGATCTGGACCTTTATATTACATGGATAGTTACAGAATCATTTTTTTGAAAAATTTGGCTGGGTTTAAGAATGCAGAAAGGATATCGATTATAATTATGGGAGTGAATAATTGTAGAGGCAATGGTATCCCTGTGGATATTTGTAGAGATTTTAGAATTGAATTACACTTGCCGTTATGAATTAATGTTTAATCATAGCAGTAATTATTTAGGAGTCTGATCTGAAATCTGTTAAATCGACTTTCTCTGAATTGGACGGTAATAGTTTTTTTTTGGCAGACGCTTTAAATATCCTGGTATAAATTTTTTTCTAGATGAATTTCTGGTAAGTACCATTGAATTTTTTATACGTGTTATTAAAATGTGTTCTGGAACAATGTAGCTTTATGTTCAATGTAGCAGCAGTTAGGGGTTTATCACGCCGCTGAGCTGTGAAACCTTTGCTCATTCTTGTCAATCAAAGCCTGTATTCCAGGTTTTACTGTATCTGCTCGTTATACCCTACAGGAAGGGAGTCTTTGTCGGTTGACATTACGCCAAGTGGATTTGTCCCAGCTCGGAGCGAGAGAAGTTGTGGAAATAGTCTGCACCATGGAGTAAGCAAACCAGTTTCATTTTATTAAAGTGAAATGCAAATCCATCCTGTTTCTGCAGTTTTGACCATTTCTGTAAGAAGCTCACTGGGGTTTTCATTGAAGTTTTGAAGTTTGCAAAAGAGATTCAGGACAGAGAATTATTTCCAGAAAGGTGGTGATTTTTTTTTTGTATTGTTAACCACCTGTAATTGTTTTTAATATTTGGTTCATTTTGATTTCAGCAGCAGCAACTGAAGAAACTGACTGAAGACCTTGGCGGAATGGTGAACAATCCTCACCTGAGTGATGTGCAGTTTCAGGTGGACAATGGTGACGTTGTGTACGCTCACCAGTTTGTTCTGTACGCTCGTTCTCCACAGCTCGTGCAAACTGTAAGTAATAAGGATTTGTGTCTTTGAATGGGACATAGAAATAATTTCTTCCACCCCCCCCCTCCCCCTTTCAATCTCTTTTCCCCTCGCCGTGGCTAGGAATCGCACAAGAACAGGTGAGAGCTGTTGTGCCCTTGGGCATATGCCCCATGTGGGGGCGATGTCTTCCATCATTTGGTACTCCTGGTGTGTAATGTTACCATGCTGCAAGTGCAACCAAGCTGAGCATGACCTCATCGGGTGCGAGAGAGGTTGCATAGTTATAAAGCTGCATTGTTTGCAACTGGGGTAGGTGTACTGAACCCGGGTCTACAATTTAACCATCGTTAGTAATAATGTGCATAATGCAATACTGCATTGACACATAATGACTTTGTCCTACCTTGTGCTGCCACGCTTTCTCTCATATAGCAGTTTGCACTCATTGGTGCATTTGAATCCATCAGAATGGAATCACTTAACCCAAGTTTAATCCAGTGAACATACACTGATATCTGACAGCCAGCAAATAGTAGATCAGTTATGTGCTTTCCTGAAGGGTAACCCGCAGAGCCTATTGCAATTCTTTGTCTGTTCTCATCCTCTTGTTCTGTCAGCTCAGATCACACCTTGAGCTTGGTGACTTGCTGTTCTGCAGGTGCACGATGAAGGATTCCTGGTGGAAGAGGACAGTGCTCTCAGGACTCGCAGGCTCTTACTGCCTGAAGTTACAACAGAGGCAGTTTGTACATTCCTTGGCTATCTGTACACTGCTAGTATCTCTATATCACCCACTGTGCTCTCAGAGCTCCACACTCTTGCTAAGAGGTTAGTATTGTTATGTAGTACTGAGATCAGGCTTGAATATTGAAGTGTTGCCGTTAATCTGTAGTGTCTTACTAATTCTTCATTTTTTAATTTGATTCTAAAGGATGTCTTAAAATAACTTTAATTTACTAGATGGATAGAAGCTTGCAAAGTTTCCAAGGGTTTGAGTGATTTGACACAGTCAAGCCCTGGACCAACATAGCCCTAAGTTTAAATGAAAATTCCAGTTGAAAGAACATAAGAAGTAGGAGCAGGAGTAGGCCATACAGCCCCTCGGGCCTGCTCCGCCATTCAATAGGATCATGGCTGATCCGAACCTAGACTCACGTCCACTTCCCTGCCCTCTCCCCGTAACCCCTAATTCCCTTATCTGCTAAGAAACTGTCTATCTCCATTTTAAATCTATTTAATGTTGCAGCTTCCACAGCTCTCTGGGGTAGCAAATTCCATAGATTTATTACCCTCTGAGTGAAGAAGTTTCTTCTCATCTCAGTTTTGAAAGCGCAGCCCCTTATTCTAAGATTATGCCCCCTAGTTCTAATCTCACCCATCAGTGGAAACATCCTCACCGCATCCACCCGATCAATCCCCCTCACAATCTTATATGTTTCGATAAGATCGCCTCTCATTCTTCTGAACTCCAATGAGTAGAGGCCCAACCTACTCAACCCTTCCTCATACGTCAACCCCCTCATCTCCGGAATCAACCGAGTGAACCTTCTCTGAACCGCCTCGAGAGCAAGTATATCTTTTCTTAAATATGGAAACCAAAACTGCACGCAGTATTCCAGGTGTGGCCTCACCAATACCCTGTATAACTGCAGCAAGACCTCCCTGTTTTTATACTCCATCCCCCTTGCAATAAAAGCCAAGATTCCATTGGCCTTCCTGATCACCTGCTGCACTTGCATACTAACTTTTTGTGTTTCATGCACCAGGACCCCCAGATCCCTTTGTACTGTAGCACTTTGCAGTTTCTCTCCATTTAGATAATAACTTGCTCTTTGATTTTTTCTGCCAAAGTGCATAACCTCACACTTTCCAATATTATATTCCATCTGCCAAATCTCCGCCCACTCACTTAGCCTGTCTATGTCCTTTTGCAGGTTTTTTTATGTCCTCCTCACTCACTCATATTTAAATGAAGCAAGTTGAACATCTTGTTGCCTGCTACCTTGCCTTTTCAGAATGATGCCATGGATTGACATGTTTCTCTGTGTTGATCAGGTTTCTTGTGAGTGAGTTGGTAGAGATCTGTGAAGCCTGTTCTGTGGAGGCTGAGCCTGAGGGAGATAGCTTGGAAAATGATCCTTTCACTGAAATGGAAGATGAAAAGTATGGAAATAGAGAAGACAACCTCCAAGACCTTCTGAGGTCCATGTGGGTGGACGAAGCTGAGGAGCCTGCCTTTGACAGCAAATCTGCAGAGTATGAGGATGAAGAGAAGGTCAATGAGAAAGTTGACGATGAGGAATTAGAAGAACTTTATGAATTTGCTGCAACTCAGAGAAAAATTGTGAGAACTTCCCTTAATATTAAGACTCAAGAGAGCGAGGAACCTGATGAGAAGAAGAGCAGTGTGGTAACCGGTGGAGAGATTGATGCATGTGGAGAAAATGAGCAGAGTGTGGAGGGACTAAGAACTGAAAGTGAAACGGTTGGAAATTGTGAGTCTTACATGACTGAAAGGAAAACGGTATCTGATTCACAACCTCTTTTGAAACCTCTGGAAGTGTCCAAGATGCAAGAACCCTTTCGGAAGGTCAAAACATTCCAACTGGAAGAATCACGGAACCACAGTCTTAAACCTGATTTGAATTTAAATACCAGCGATGATTGTCTCTTTTCAGAAACTGATTTATCAGTAGAATCTCAGCAAGATATGAAATTTGAGGAAAAACATGATTTTGGTCTCTCTGAAGAAGACAAGACTTTTGCTGGAAAGAACAGTAATTTGTTCAGTTCCTCTGCCAATTCCAGCATTAACAGAATTTCACCCACGTGCGAGATTGAAAGTCCCTCTGCTTGTCTGAGTTTGTCTGATCTGCCTGTGGTTGGTCTGTCACCATTGGAAACATGTACAAATGAGACAGCCCCACAGGAACACCTGTCTTTGATCTCAGCAGTAATCTCATCCCTTGGAACCAAACACAATGTGAATCTGTCCGAAATATTGTCTCGTGCCTCAGTGACTTCAAATGGACAATTAAATTTGGCAGATGAAAAGTGTGACAATCCTAGAGTTCCACAGGAACTTGATGCTCAAAAATCTCCACGGTACTTACAAGGAGAATGGCTATCAAAACAAAAAACCCCTTCAACAAGTGCGCCTTGTTTGGAGAGGCCGTCCCAAAATACCTGTGAGGTGCAACGCTGCGATCCGTCATCACCTATTAGCATTGACTCCAGTCAGTCTCCATCAGAGAATAAATCCAACGATATTCTGTTGATCATAGACTCTGATGAGGAAATGGAAATAACTGAAAACAAAATGTCAGGATCTTGTTCTGAAAACATACATTTGATGCCTTTGTCCGACATCAAATGTTCTGGTGATGAATTAGACCCAAGTCCAGGCGATAAACTGCTTAGTATTAAGTCTGACATGGCGTCAGACTCCAAGATCGATGCTGAACAGAAAAACTCCAGAGTTTATGGAATTCCATCTAAGAGTTTGGATGAGGTGCACAACAATAGCATTTCAGAGTTGTCCCCAAACCGTGTTGCTAAAGAGGTGTCTGATCGTGAAAGCCAAGACAAGAATGGTGAAAGTGAGCTGATTCTACGGCTTAGCAGTGACGGTGAAGACCGTACCACGGAGGGGTCGTGGCTGATACCAGCCACTCCACTTTCAACAAGAACTAGACACTGCTCCACACTGACAACAAATTCTCACTTTCTGCAGAACCAAAGTTTCAAAAGGGGCAGGTTGTTTGAGAAACCGGTAGAACAGGAGGCTACAGTGTTAAAATCTGATAGTGTGGCACAGGGAAAAACGAAGGCAACTAACCCGTTGAAGAAAGCTTTAAGAGATGCTGAAGAAATAACCCTCATTAGCGAGTTGGATTGTTTTGCAGAGAGGATTTCTGTCAATCAGTTGTTCAGTGATTCACTGCCCTCACCCCCTGTTCCTCCCACACAGACCTCTGATTGTATTGTTGATTTAGAAAGTGAGGACACTTCAGTCACCTATTCTCCTTCAGCACACGTAGAAGGAACGCTGTCAGTGTCACTTTCTTCTGAAGAGAAGGAAGCAACAGACAAGTCTGTGCTGGAGGTTGAAGACACTGAGGAAGAGATGCCAACGGCTCAAGCTGAAGATAGCTTTCAGTTTGAAGATGAGCCCCCAATGCCATACGACAATGAGTGTTGGAATTCTGAGGGTAGTCCTCAACTTGAAGAGGAAAATTCTAACAGTGAAGACACATTTCTTCACAAAACAATCGCTCAAACAAAGAATAAGGATCAACTGTGTCCTATCGCAAACACGGGGAACAAAAATAGCACACCTCTCCCAGGAAGATCAAAGCCCAGGATGTCCTTTCCATCTACTGCAGTAGATCACAGCAGCAAAGCCGATGAGGATACCCTTCCAAGCAGACAACATCCCAGTTTTTTTGATTCCAAAATTTGGGATGAAGATGATGAGCTTCCAGAAGTCCTCCCTGGATTATCTCAAAAGTTACCTGTCCTTCAGAAAGACACCACTGATTCTAGACAATATGTTGGAGAGTGCAAGACTCCGGGTAAGCAGTCAACAGCATTCAACCTGAATTAAGGAAGGTTTTTAACTTCCAACTCCCATGCTTTTGGTTGTTTGCAATTAAGCTGAGTCTGGAGATGTAACCTATCTTGGGTTTTGAAGTTTAAACCTCTAAACTGAAAGACTTCCGATTTTGAATTTTTTTCGGACATTAATATTCTTTTAGGTGTTTCTGATTAAGTTTTTACACCAGAAATATAAATAACAGATGGAGTAAATTAAATGCATTTGATCCTAAAAGTGTATTGGCTCAGGGGTGATTTCCTTCCCCGCCCGCCCCCCCCCCCCCCAGGTCACATATTGGTACTAATTACAGCTAATGACCGCAGTAGATGCTAAATTTTAGAGCGGTATAATTTTTGACCTCTTTGTAGTCAACATGAAACGTGACTATATATAAGGTGAGCTGTAAGCACAGAGAAAGCTGGAAGTTAAACTGCAGAATAGAAGCCACCGTCATGGGGTAGAGGCAAATGTTTTGGAATTTTAATTCCTACACACTTAACAGAAATCTCATTTTCTGTATTTAATCTCCTAGTAGCCCTTCATTATTGGACTAATTTTTGGAGCATTTTTAGGCTTATTTTCATCCTTTTAGATAACATTCTTCACTGATTTGTATCTTTCTTTTTCAGCGCCTGTCAACCGAAGGAAAGCTCAACTTCCATTGGTGCCCATCACCCCTGAGCCTCCTTATTCAGCAATGGCCACCCCACACCTAAAGAAAGAGCTGGGAAAGTAAGTTGATGCTTGGGGTTGAGTGTTTGATGAAAGCGGACTTTTCCTACAATACACCTTTAAGAATAAAGTAATAAATTCACTGATAAATCTAATCAGGAAATCAGGAGAAACTTTTTTACCCAGAGAGTGGTGAGAATGTGGAACTTGCCACCACAGGTAGTGGTTGAGAAGACAGGCTAAGTGAGTGGGCAAGAACCTGGCAAATGGAATAATGTGGAGAAATGTGAAGTTATCCACTTTGGTAGGAAAAGTAGAAAAGCAGAGTATTTTTTTAAATGGTGAGAGATTGGGAAATGTTGGTGTTCAGGGGGACCTGGGTGTCCTTGTACACAAATCACTAAGTTAATATGCAGGTACAGCAAGCAATTAGGAAAGCAAATGGTATGTTGGCCTTTATTACAAGAGGATTTGAGTATAAGAGTAAAGACGTCTTACTGCAATTATATAAGGCCCTGGTGAGACCACACCTGGAGTATTGTGTATAGTTTTGGTCTCCTTACCTAAGGAAGGATATACTTGCCATAGAGGGAGTGCAGTGAAGGTTCACAAGACTGGTTCCTGGGATGGGGGGTTTGTCCTATGAGGAGAGATTGAGTAGACTAGGCCTATATTCTCTGGAGTTTAGAAGAATGGGAGGTGATCTCATTGAAACATACAAAATTCTTACAGGGCTTGACAGGGTAGATGCAGGGAGGATGTTTCCCCTGGCTGGGGAGTCTAGAACCAGGGGTCACAGTCTCAGAATAAGGGGTCGGCCATTTAGGACTGAGATGAGGAGAAATTTCTTCACTCAGAGGGTGGTGAATCTTTGGCAGTCTCTACCCCAGAGGGCTGTGGAGGCTCAGTCGTTGAGTATATTCAAGACAGAGATCGATAGATTTTTGAATATTAAGGAAATCAAAAGGATATGGGGATAGTGCAGGAAAGTGGAGATGAGGTAGAAGATCAGCCATAATCTTATCGAAGGGCCAAATGGCCTACTCCTATTTCTTATGTAATAGCATAGATGCATTTAAGGGGAAGCTAGATAAACACACGGGTGAGGAAGGAATAGAAGGAGATGCTGATAGGGTGAGATGAAGAGTGGTGGGAGGAGGCTCATGTGGAGCATAAACATTGGCACGGACCAGTTGAGCCGAATGGCCTGTTTCTGTGCTGTACATTCTGTGCAACTCTATGTAAGCATCGGAGTTTCATTTTTGGCCAAGATACCTTCCTCTTATTGAAGGTACCACTGCACTGAAATGATTGGGATGTTGATGCAGAATCTTTTAAATCAGAATTCATCATAGTGGCGTCCTCCTACTGGTGCCATTCTTTCACTATTACACAGAATTGGTTAATGTTGGTACCTTGAAAGAGCCACACTCGCAGAGAGCGTGAGTTGGAGAATCAGAGCTACAGTATAATTTTGTTTTGTTCCAGGTTTGGTGTTCGACCTCTGCCAAAGCGAAAAATGATTCTGAAATTGAAAGAGATTTACCAATATACCCATCGGGTCACTCAGCCAGAGTCCCACTCTCACTCTGAGCAGGAAGTATCATCTTCACAGCCTTGCATCCGGAAACCAGCCCCAGTTCGAACGAGCAAACCAAAGGCAGGCGCCATAAACCGGTCGCAGTCTGTTTCATCAGCAACAGAACTGCTAAAAGGCCACTCCAAAAAACAGTCAAAGTCTGTTTCAGCAGAAGCGAGCAAACCGACCTCGAAAGGTCGTCTCAAGGCCACTTTGAAAAGGAAAGGAAGAAGCTGTGTTATTGAATCACTCAGGCCGGAAGCTAAGTCACCATTGAAAGCTGTTGCTTCTGATGCAGCCAACCAGCTATCTTCATCTCAGAGCTCCTCGTTCTCTTCAGCAGGGAGTGAGGGCTCCTTTGGATCACAAAGGTGGGTCAGTTAAATCTGAGTGCAATGAAAGCCGAACTACCTCAAACCAATTAACTTGAAAGGAGTGAAAAATAGTAAGCAGTAAAAGTCAGTGTGATGAAAGAAATAAAATGGTGAGCTATTTGACTGCCATCTTTTGGGCCAGCTCAGACAGGTAGATTTGAAGAGTGTCTGTCAACCTAACACTTGGACCGAACCTCCTACTTTACTAAGCAATGCTGTTCAGACCTACTAAACACTTGTTTTCCTATGATCTGTTTTGAATGCCTGAAACATATACCCTCCCCCACTGAGGGAAATACTTATTCAAACTTTTGTGGTATGAAGAAGTGAGTTTAGCTACTTTGTAGAGTTTAGGAGATCCCGGGCAGATTTCAGTCATTTTCTTCTTCATTTTACGCCTGAAAAACAGGGCTTCATTTTTTTCCCCCTCATTCATTGAAACAAACAAGGCGTAAGCTTAGGTGACTAATAGGAAAAGTCATGATGGTGATGAGCATAAAAATAAGATTGTACGGGAACATTGCCCTTGTGATTCTCCCTGTTGGTTCCAAGGACTTACTGTTGGTGATCTAAGGAAAATGCATGTCTTTGAAGAACTAAGATGCACAAAGTAACTTGAACATCTGCCCTAACGCTCTTTCCCAACACCACACTGCAGCTTGGTAACAAGGTACAGCAAATTCGCTTTCAAAATGTGGAAGTTCTGCCCTTGGTTACATTGCTGAACTGCTTCACATCAACAAGCCGTGCATTCCCTCTTTCCCATGACTGATTCACATCAGTCAACATGGGCCCTTCGAACTCGCTGCAGGTCACACAGTGTAAATCTGCCTAAGTAGATATCTTAGGAAAACTGTCAACCTTGCTTACCAAGGCCATTTAAAAAAAAAAAAAATGTTTATGATGACAGACTGCTTGCCTGGATTGTATGAACAAACCCTATCCATCTTTTTCCCTCTTTCAGGCTGTCAGCCGATGAATGTGACAATGTCTTTACCACAGATTCAGGCGATGAAGAGGATGATGGAATCACTCCATCACAGGCAGTAGTCCACGAGGCAGATACAACTGAGGCCTTAAGACAGTACATTCGGTCAAACCCATCTCTCTACAATAAAATCCTGCAGTACAAGCCCTTTGAGCTGTCAGACCTCCACCAGCAGCTTAAAGAAAATGGGATCAAGGTTTCCAAAGGGAAATTGCTGGATTTTCTCGATGCTCACTGTATCACGTTTACCACAGCTAGAGCGAGGAAGGAGATGTTGAGACGGAGAAAGCAGGGCGCTGATAAACGGCGTAAGGGAAAGCTGAGTCAATGTCACGGGAACAGGTAAGTGCCGGTAACTGCAGGGTAAAACATTCCCCTCCTCTGTACTGCTAGAAATGCTACTGTAATCTACATCTGGTTTGGAAACCATCATGTATTATAAAATAGAGAGATTACACATTCAGGCAAGAACACTTTAGTACCACAATGTGTTTTAATTCAGGAGCTTTCGGCACATCAGTGTTAACTGCTGTGCAATGAGCAAATGCAGTACCCCCTAGACTATTTCAGTAACTGCAGCCCTACTTCATTTTAGGAGCATCTTGGTCTCTTGGAAGCCAGCACTGTTTGTAACGAGATTGTCGTCATGTCGCACAAAGGTGTGATCTTAAATGAAGATTGACTGCATTCTCACTTTCCGCCAAACTCTCGTCAACAGTCTGTACTTTACAGTTTGAATTGCGTTGAAAAACAAACTGTACAATTAATTAATTGGCTACAAGGACACTTGCTTGTAGGAGTGATGCAATTTTTGGGTGTCATTGTAATCAAAATGTGCGTACTACATACTGGCAGTTCCTTTATAAATGGTGCTGACCTCCCACTTCTCAACTTTGCTGGTCTGTCGATCACTGTTTTTGAATCACTCAGATCGGGTAGGAGTGCGTAGCAAAGAATTGTTAACAACTTACTCTTAAGTACACGGAGGAAGGGCTGTCCTCATTGGAATCAATCCAATTTAATCAAAACACTTACCCCCTGCATGTGGCAATCTAGTTCAAAATAACCATATATTTGTATATAATTGTACAAGAAATTGTTCAAAACTTTGTACACGTGTAATTGGAAAAAAAAACCTAGAATGGGTGTTTTGTCTGTTGATGTGTGCAGTATCACTTGGTACCCGCAATGGACGACTTTCAGCTTCAGAGAAATTAGGTGTTTTGCTAAGCAATGGCAGTCTTGTTCACCAAGAGCTGAAATGGATATACTTTGCGTGTTGTGTATGGAATTATTGGTGAGTGCTGATGTCCTATCTCTGCAGTGGACCAAGAGTTACCGTTAATACTGGTGACTTGTCTTGATGTTTGCTATTTAAATGTAGATGTTCTGTGTTAGCAGATTTGTAACTGCTTGTTTTTAAAAAAAAAATAAACAAATGCTTGTTTTTTAAAATAAATGCACTTTTAATCAGTGTGACGTTTTCTATCCTTCATGAAACCTGTGTCCCAAGTGTACATGGAGTAAAGGTAATGCCCAGATGGACAAAATGCCCTTTAAAGTGTTGCGTCTAGTATCTCTTCACAATCTATTATTAAATTGGTACAGGACAAGGGAAGCTGATTTGCTGGAAAGTATTCTCATTTAATACAAATTACATTTTATGAATGTAATTCACACACTTGACATCTCAAAGCATGACAACAGGACTGGATTTCAGTCATATTAATTCTCCTTCACCATTTCAAAGTGGGAGCTTTAGGTAGAAATGAATGAAGCTCTCAGTGGAGGAATGAAGAACATCAAGGTGGATTATGTTTGTGTAGAGGTCAGCGGTTATTTTGTACATGTGGTAAACCACTTTTATCGTTCACTATCGTTACACTATAGTTATCACTGTTATATCGTTACTGTATGGTTATCACGGTTCACACTGTTGTATCACTATACGAGGTCGCCTCTTGTCACGCTGTTATACCTGGGCTGACCACTGCTGACTCCGCCCATGGCTCCACCTACCTGCCCAGGTATAAAGGTGGTCGACTGGCTGGCATTCCTCCTTGTTGGATCCGATCACCCACGAGGGTGGGCTCTGTTATTTAGCCAATAAAACCTATAGTTACTTTCTTAACTCGCCGCTTTTCATTGGATGAATTGATAGGTATATCCATTTTATTGGCTAAATTTTAAAATGTCGTTACTTGAGCAGCCAAACGACCAGCCAGACGCCCAGCTACAACAGCCACAGCAGCCGGCCTGGCTGCGAGCCCTCCGACCACCGTACCTGGATCTAAACCCACAGGCAGCAAACTCAGCCCTCGACTTCGAACACTGGCTGAGCTGTTTCGAATCCTACCTGGGAGAATCCGGCGTGCCTCAGAGATCCAAGCTAAGAGTTCTGACCGCCCAAGTGAGCCCTAAAGTATTCGCACTCATCCGGGACCTTACTACATACGAGGCCGCCAGAGCCCGGTAAATTCCATGTATGCCAGACATCTCCTAAAATCCCGCCCGCAACAGCCAGGAGAGTCTGTAGATGAATTTTTACGGGCGCTACAAACACTCGGCAGGGACTGTGACTTTAAAGCGGTAACGGCGGCAGAAAATACTGAAGATAATATCCGCGATGCCTTCGTGAAAGGCCTGCGGTCCGACTACTCACGGCAAAGACTGCTTGAAGCAAAGGACCTCGACCTGAACACAGCTGCAGCCCTCGCTCGCTCCCTAGAAGTGGCCCATCGGGACCTCGAGGCGTACTCCAGGTACTGTAATTCGCGACCCTGGGACTCGGGACCGACCCCGACCGCAATACCCCTCGCAGCGCCGCCCCTGGGACCTACCTCAGCGTCGGCGTCCCGGACCCGATCGGGACCGCCACCCCCGGTACTGGCTGCGACATCGGAGCCCCGCGATCGGGCCGCCGGCTGCTGCTTCTGCGGCCAGGCGAAACACCCGAGGGCGCGCTGCCCAGCGAGAAACGCGACGTGCTCAAGCTGCCTGAAGAAAGGCCACTTTGCTAAGGCCTGCAGAGGGAAATCAACAGAGGCCAGCAGTGCCTCATGCGAGTTGTGGGGGCGGCCATCTTCCATCAAGGCCACAGATGCCAGCATCCCCACGTGAGTTATGGGGGCGGCCATCTTTGATCCAGGCAACCGACACCAGCAGTGCCTCATGTGAGTTGTGGGGGCAGCCATCTTCTCCGCCATTTTGTCCAACCTCGTGGGCGCCGCCATTTTACCCACCACACTCGACCGCCACCTTGCCTCCAGACCCGACCACCGCCTCACCCGCAGACTACAGCAGCTCGCTCAGCCATACACTAGCCTCCGTCACACTGGACCAAGCCCGCCCGCATCACCTGTCCAAGTCCATGATGGACATCAAAGTAAACGGCCGCGCCACGACCTGCCTGTTCGACAGCGGAAGCACGGAGAGTTTCATCCACCCAGACACGGTGAGCCACTACTCCCTCACTGTCCGGCCAACGCGCAACCGGATCTCGATGGCATCGAGGTCCCACGCCACAGACATCAGCGGCTACTGTGTTGTGATCCTGTCGGTTAAGGGCACGGAGTATAAAAATGTTAAACTCCTCGTCCTGCCCCAGCTCTGCGCTGCCGTCCGACAAGGGCTGGACTTCCAATCCCACCTCCAAAATGTCACTCTAGCATACGGTGGACCCCTCCCCCCACTCACAGTCGACAACCAGCAGCTTTTAAACCGCCTACCGCGTAACACCTGCGGCCTATCCACCCTCAAGGTCCCGCCACCTTCCCTGTTCGCTAACCTCACCCCCGACTGCAAACCCGTCGCTACCAAGAGCAGGCGGTACAGCGCCGGGGACAGAGCTTTCATTAGCTCTGAGGTGCAGCGTCTCCTGAAGGAGGGCATCATCGAGGGGAGCACCAGCCCCTGGCGTGCCCAGGTCGTAGTTGTTAAGACCGGCAATAAAAACCGCCTGGTCATCGACTACAGCCAAACCATAAACCGGTACACCCAGCTGGACGCATACCCCCTTCCCCGCATATCTGATATGGACAATCAGATTGCACAATACCGAGTATTCTCTACCATCGACCTTAAGTCGGCCTACCACCAACTCCCTATCCGCCCTGAGGACCGCTAGTATACCGCCTTCGAGGCGAATGGCCGCCTCTACCACTTCCTTAGGGTTCCCTTCGGCGTCACCAACGGGGTTTCGGTCTTCCAAAGGGAGATGGACCGGATGGTTGACCAGAACGGGCTGCACGCCACGTTCCCCTATCTAGATAACGTCACCATCTGCGGCCGCGACCGGCAGGACCATGATGTTGATCTGGAAAGATTCCTCCGTACGGCCCAACGGCTGAACCTCACCTACAATAAGGAGAAATGTGTGTTTAACACCTCGCGCCTTGCCATCCTCGGCTGCGTAGTAGAGAACGGAGTCATCGGCCCCGATCCCGAAAGAATGCGCCCCCTCATGGAGTTACCCCTCCCCCACTGTCCAAAGGCGCTGAAGAGAACCCTGGGGCTCTTCGCCTACTATGCCCAATGGGTGCCCAATTATGCGGACAAAGCCAGACCCCTCATGACGTCCACATCCTTCCCCCTTACGGAGGAAGCGTGCGCAGCCTTCTCCCTCATTAAGGGAGACATTGCTACGGCCACAATGCACACGGTGGATGAGTCCATCCCTTTCCAAGTGGAGAGCGATGCATCCGACTTCGCCCTAGCCGCTACCCTTAACCAGGAGGGGAGACCGGTGGCCTTCTTCTCAAGGACCCTACAGGGCCCTGAGATCCGACACTCGTCGGTCGAGAAGGAGGCCCAGGCGATCGTGGAGGCTGTACGACGCTGGAGGCATTACCTGGCAGGCAAACGATTTACCCTCCTCACCGACCAGCGTTCGGTCGCTTTTATGTTTAATAACAAGCTGAGGGGCAAAATCAAGAACGACAAGATTTTAAGGTGGAGAATCGAGCTCTCCACCTACGATTATGATATCTTGTACCGGCCAGGTAAGCTGAACGAACCCCCTGCTGCTCTATCACGAATTACATGCGCCAACGTGCAAATTGATAGACTTCAGACCCTCCACAACGACCTCTGCCACTCCGGGGTCACCAGACTTTACCACTTCATTAAGGCCCGCAACCTGCCCTACTCCATCGAGGAGGTCAGGACCATGACCAGGAACTGCCAGACCTGTGCCGAGTGCAAACCGCATTTCTTTAGGCCGGACAGAGCAAGCCTGATCAAGGCCACCCGCCCCTTCGAGCGCTTGAGCATCGATTTTAAGGGGCCCCTCCCGTCCTCTGACCGTAATGTGTACTTCCTCAACATTGTTGATGAGTACTCCCGTTTCCCCTTTGCCTTCCCCTGCCCAGACATGACCAGTACCACGGTCATTAAATGCCTGAACGACCTCTTCGCCTTGTTCGGGTTCCCAAACTATATACATAGCGACCGGGGCTCCTCCTTCATGAGCGAGGAACTCCGTCAGTTCCTACTAGCGAGAGGTATTGCTGCAAGCAGGACCACCAGCTACAACCCCCGAGGGAACGGCCAGGTGGAAAGAGAGAACGCGACTGTATGGAAGGCCGTCCTCTTAGCCTTAAAGTCTAAGGGCCTCCCAACCTCCCGCTGGCAGGAAGTCCTCCCGGCAGCGCTGCATTCAATCCGGTCACTACTTTGCACTGCCATTAACGCCACCCCCCATGAACGAATGTTTGTTTTCCCCAGGAAGTCGACTACGGGAACCACGCTACCAACCTGGCTGACCTCTCCGGGGCTCGTCTTGCTGCGAAAGCACGTGAGGGCCCATAAAACGGACCCCCTGGTCGAGAGGGTGAACCTCCTGCACGCCAACCCCCAGTACGCCTATGTGGCATACCCAGACGGGCGGGAGGACAGAGTCTCCTTACGAGACCTCGCACCCTCGGGCATTCCGGAGACACCACCTTTACCCCCCCCCAATTCCAGCCCAGGTAGACGGCATGCCGGAACCCCACGAGCCTTCGCCGACCACGCAGACACCAGCATTAACACCGGATAATGCAACACTGCCGCTGCGACGATCAGAAAGGCTTACGAGGCCTCCGGACAGACTGACATACCAGAACTGGTAGTACACTTCACCCCGCCGGACTCGAATCTAAACAAGGGGTGAATGTGGTAAACCACTTTTATCGTTACACTATAGTTATCACTGTTATATCGTTACTCTATGGTTATCACGGTTCACACTGTTGTATCACTATACGAGGTCGCCTCTTGTCACGCTGTTATACCTGGGCTGACCACTGCTGACTCCGCCCATGGCTCCACCTACCTGCCCAGGTATAAAGGTGGTCGACTGGCTGGCATTCCTCCTTGTTGGATCCGATCACCCACGAGGGTGGGCTCTGTTATTTAGCCAATAAAAACCTATAGTTACTTTCCTAACTCGACGCTTTTCATTGGATGAATTGATAGGTATATCAGTACAACCATTGGTTTCTTGAGCCATGGCAGTGTATGGGCCTAGAGGGATGTCCCCTGGCTGGGTACAGCTCACTCCTTATCTGTTGCTATTCCATGATTTCACTGTATAGATCTCTTTCCAATAGAAGAAACAATCTTGAGCCAGAACAAAGTTTTATTTCATGAGTAAAACAGACACAGCTGAGATTAGTTTTTCCATTGCAGGATCTCCATTTGTTCGTGTAAAATAGCCCCAGTCCCAGGCTTCTTTAAATCCCTCCCGCCATGGAATACAGGGTTTCGCCAAAGCCCTACCTACACACCTCGTTGTTGGAGCTGGGCAACCCAGTGGAGCATTGGAAGCAGTTCACACGCTGCACTCTGGATAACTTCATGGGATCCCACTTCAGTATTCAATAATTGACATGCAAGCAGTCCCGACTCAGAGTGACCTTAACCACAATAGGGTGGGTGAGTTCGCAAATATCCAAATTTGACAGACAAACCTAAACTTCTTCCTTTTTAAAAGAGACCCGCGAGATACTGGGACCATTTCAAGTGGGGTAGAGAAAACCAAGCGATTGAATAGTGTTTTAAATTCATGGTTTTGATCGAGGTGTTGGTAACGAGGGGTCGTGAATTTAAAATGATCAGTGAGCAGAGCCCTCAGGAGACATTTCTCCATGCGGGGAGTTGTTTGAGCAGAGTAGTTCACCCTATGTGATTGGGGTCTTGCACTGTGTCATCTCGATGCTCCGAGGGGCGTCACTGGCCTTGGCTACTGGACGCAGCTTGAGTTTCTCAGATAGAATTGTTGCTGTGATACAAAGGCCAGCTGCAGTGTAGCAGGCCCAGTCCAATGGAGAGTCCATCCCTTCCTCAGTTTCTTCACCTTTACTGTCCTCAAACCACAATAACTGTAATCCAAAAGAAGCAGTACTTCAGGGATATCAATATAAGCAGTACAGGAACGAAGGATGGGGGACAGCACCATTTTTACTAGTTATTGACTCATTGCTGACCATCTTCAGGGGGTGTGCGGGGGAAATGCTGACCATCTTCAGGGGGTGTGGGGGGGAAATGCTGACCATCTTCAGGGGGTGTGGGGGGAAATAAGTGTGATCACTTTTGAGGTTGAAGTGGCTCCAAGATGTCACGCCTGCCGATGGTAGATTGGCACCAAGCTGACCCTTGGCGATCCGATAGCCAAGCTCAGCCAGGCAGATCCCCAAGACACCGGTGATTGACCAGTCAGCTTTGACCAGTCAGCTTGGCTTAGTCATAGGGCCTGGAGGGATAGAGTTGTCACTAGGAGCTGGGATTCTACCCACTCAAGGCCAATTGACCAGAAAGGTCAGATGGTTCCAGCTGGACAAGTAGCTGGAAGCCTACCAGTGCTGGTAAGCTATGCAGTGGGGGCTGATTTAAACTGCAGAAATATCCCTGTACACACTTGGGGGTCCCTAATCCTTGGCTGTGCCAACCTGCACCTAAGCTGGCCGTAGGTAAGTGGGGTGTATCCCTGCGGGGAAAGAGTGTGCATTCTATATCGCACAACAGAATTCTACCGGTGTACATTTCTCCCTAGCTTGGTTTGGAGACTCGAGTGCAGTGACGAGATTTGACGCACATCAGGTACCCCGCTAACCAAAACAACAACAGCATGCTTCACATATACAATGAGCAGGCCGCACACCATCACTGCCATATTTACCCTTACCATGTTATAGTGGGGAGACACATGAACATGGCCATATGTAGACACTCGCCATTATCCAGATGAGTCCACAGCATTTGAACCTGCAAGGTTTTGGATCGTATTCTTTGTGATTTTCTGTGACTGTCTGTTGAATGTGATCCTGTTCAATATCTCATTTATGAAAGCGTCGGTGTCCTCTGGGAAGCTCTGAGCTTTCTCCATGTCTGGTAAAGAGCAACACATGATTGTACACACAGTGACTCAGTCACAAGCACAGCCATTGGTGTATAAAGCAGGCTAGTGCAAAAAGAAAATCAAGTAACCAAATAAAAACTTCCTGGGTCCAACATCAACCTACAAATTTTCTTGGGGAATTTAGTTTAAATGGGTTGGCTAGTGTATTTCTGTGGATTGGCTGGATTATGTTGGGATATTTGGCTGAGTTGTTTGGTACAGGTTGGCTAAGGTGTTTGGGCTAAATAGGACGAGGAGTTTGGATATGTAGGAAAGGCTGATATTTAAAGATATTTAGTAGACGAGAATCATATGTATAACTTGAAGTGTAGCCATTGACCAAATAATATTACCCATAATTACTCCTGGGTAACTAAAAAGCTAAGACTTATTCAGAATGCAGCTACAAGGACAGTCAAAAGCAGTTTTGACTAAGCTTTGATGATAAACAGCTACAGGCTGCAAGTGAAGGTCAAATCATTAAATAACATACTATAATGTTGAGTAGAACTTAGATTTCACTTAACAAAACTAATTGCAATGATATTTAAAGGATAATTAGTATAAGGACATAAAATGAGAGAGATCATGGAAGTTAAGGTGTTTATCTGGTAGATGAAAGTGAGATAGTCTGGATACCTCAAGACAAGTAAAACAGGCGCTGATATGGGCCCTTGGTATAAAGGCATTGTACCAGGGAGACATGAAATGAAAGAGATAGGGTAAATTCCAAATGGGGTGAAAAGCTATAAACAAGATAACACGACAGCGGAGCAGAGTTAGTGGAAATGTACTGGAAAAGGAGTGGCCTGGTTACTAAGCATAACTTGAGTGACAATGGTATTTTGACCATTAGAACCAATTAAAGAAGGTGATTGTGTTAAAGACCATATATGAACCCTAGCCAAACAAATTGTTAAGGAAAGGGTTAAAACCTCGATACTCAAAGAACTTTACACAGAGATTTGCTGCAAAGAAAAGGAACAGACTTACAACGACGTTGCCTGTGTCCAAAGGGCTCCAGAGACCAAGGGCTGCAAGCTATTCGTTTTACTATCGCCTAATGTTAAGTATTGATTACGCTGTAAGCTTAATAAATCTGATCTATTGCTCAAACATACTGACTGCTGCCTATTTGTGTCTTGTCCAAGAAATCTGAGAGGTCACTTGGCTGACTCACAGATAGGTCAGTCGGGATGGGTGGGAGTGGGTGAGAAGTTTGGGATGGTGATTGCTCGCACAGCGCTCCGGCTCCACCCCATTTTAACAGGCACGTTTTGGGCACTGTCGGAGGCTCTCACCCCAGGTAGGCGAGGGCCTCATAAATATTCAAAAGTTGGAGTCTGGTGATCTCATTCGGGCCTGGTAGCTATTTTAACCTCAAGCTTTGCAAGTGACAGTGGAGATCGCGCCTGGGTAAATTGGACAGATCCGGGGCGGGAAGAGTCCAAGCAAGGCGGGTTTCTGCAGATTTTGAATGGTTTCCTTGTGGGCCAGGAGGAGCAGACTAAAACTAGCATTTTTTGCCATATCGCCTTTCATCCCACAATGATCAGTGCAATTGCTATTCCTGTCTTTGTCCTACCCTGTGCTTCTATGCTGTCCTGTTCTAAAGTGGGAAAGACATTGTCCGAACCATGTCCAGCCAGCCTGCTGTCCAAAGAGGAGGCTTGATCATTGCAAGAAGATCTGCTCTGTGACTTTGCAGGTAGTGCACAGTCCTCACTCTTAGATCTGCACACGGGTTTCAGACCTAGAATACAAAACAGGTCCAGTTAGAATGAAAGTCTTGAGAACCTACACTACCACTTTACTCACCAAAACTCTCACTGGAACTTTAACAGAGGAAGAAATTTGGTAAAAAAAAGTGTTTTCATTTGTTCCGCTCATTGGAGGATGGAACAGTTAAAAGAGGCCACAAAGAAAGTCAAGAAAGAGAGCTCTGCATTTCTATAGCGCCTTTCGTGACCTCAGGACATCCCAAAGTGCTTTACAGCCAGTGAAGTACTTTTGAAGCTTAGTCACTGTTGTAATGTGGGGAAACGCGGCAGCCAATTTGCGCACAGCAAGGTCCCACAAACAGCAATGAGATAAATGACCAGATAACCTGTTTCAGTGATGTTGGTTGAGGGATAAATATTGGCCAGAACACTGGGGAGAACTCCCCTGCTCTTCAAAATAGTGCCATAGGATCTTTTACATCCACCTGAGGGGGCAGACTGGGCCTCAGTTTAACGTCTCATCCGATAGTCGGCACCTCCTACAGTGCAGCACTCCCTCAGCGCTGCACTGGGAGTGTCAGCCTGAATTATATGATCAAGTCTGTGGAATGGGGCTTGAACCCACAACCTTCCAACTCTGAGGTGAGAGTGCTACCAACTGAGCCAAGGCTGACACCGAAGAACTTCTTTGCTGGTACCTCAACAGCTTATAATAATGACTGTAAATCTTTAACAGGCACCTCACTTTAAACTTGGTACATACCAGTGGAAGGGATACAATGAGGATCACTTGCAATCCGACGCCTGATGCAATCACCCTGGAAGATAAGGAATGTCTTTCCAATAAATTAAATGTCTCAGTAATGGAATGGAAAGCTTCAAAATATCAAAGACGAATAGAAGTGTTACCCTTTTTATTATTCTTGGTAAATCATCATCTTCATCGGAGCTCTGTGTTGTATAATTGACTTTTTCCTGCTTGTCTCGTTGGCCAAAGCCGAGTTGAAATCAGACACGTTAAGTTGGTGTGCACGTTGGATGGGGAGAATTTGAAGTCACGGCCAAAGAGTGCAACTGTTCGATCTTGTCTTCAACCTGAGGTCCCACCCAACGTGATCTTAGTAAAACCAGCGCACAAGTGGAACGGAAGTGAAGACCCATTACAGAATGAAGCAGGACCTGAGTGGTTTTGTATTGGTCACATTGGAAAGGCTTGGCGCAGAAGTACATCCACACCTACTTGAAGCAGACCTTTCCCTGCTACACTAGGAGTGCAATGATCATCCCAAGGCAGGCTGTCATCGAGACACTCATACATTCCCCTTTTCCTATATTCCCACCATTCCCTTAGCAGATGTATTGTTCAAGTACCAGCCAACATCTTGGCTTGTGTTCTTATAATACGCATCCCATTTCTACACGGCTGTGCCAGACACACTGACTACCCTATTACTTACCTACGCCTATAGGCGATCTCACTCTCACTCTATCAACCAAGCCACTGATATATCATATATCTCCCCCAAAATGTTGTTGAGGCTGGGGGTCAATTGAAAATTTCAAAATTGAGATTGATATATTTTTGTTAGGTCAGGGTTACAGAACCAAGGGCGGGTAAATGGAGTTAAGATACAGATCAGCCATGATCTAATTGAATGGTGGAACAGGCTTGAGGGGCTGAATGGCCTCCACCTGTTCCTATGTATCTGCCAGACAGTTAATCCTGCCTTTTAGTTTGTGCTGTCAAGAAATCCATCCCTCAATACTTGTGTAGAAGCCAATACATAAACAGCCTAACATGCAACCTGAAGCCATAGCTCCAAAACTCAGATCTGTGCGCACACCTGTGACCAAAGAGAACATGGGGAGCTCAGGAGAGGAAGGGACTGAACTGGAGAGGAATGTAAAAGTGTTTTGAAATGAAGAGGAAGTGGGTACCTGAGCGTGCTCTTGTCCTCCGCTGCTAGGCGCATTGAGTCCCACAGGCACCGCAGCCACTTCAACCTCTGTTCGTTTGATGATGCCACCTGAGGGCAAAACACCAAACTCTGACCTCATGTAAATTAACAATAAAACATTGTGCCATTTCTGTATTACCAGAAATGTTGTTTTAATAAAGATATATTCAATTAAAATAAATAACCCCATTATTGAGCACAAGATCATCTTTTTAACACATTCTTTCTTTGCCCTTTCGTCATCTCCCAACATTACGACCCATCTGCTACTGCAAGGGTTCATGGACAACCTGCTCTCGGGTTTTCGTCATTGCCCAGGCAGGGTCGGTCACATGTGTGGTAACATTGGGATAAAAGGCGAATGGGCAGAAAAATCACAGGCTGGGAGGGTGCAATCTCGTGACATTTTAACCCTTATTCCACCAGGGCCAAACGCTCCATTTCTGATCCGGTTTATAAGTATGACTATTTTTGGCCCCACTCATGCTACTGTCTAAAATGTTGTCTGTGAATCTTGGAATGTTCAATTCTGTCCTTCATTTTCTCACCTCACTCACTGCTAACCATATCTCCCATAACTTACCAAGATTATAATCTTCCCATTGGATAAAACAACTTCAAATGGATAGTTGTGATCAACACTCATCGTTTCTCTCACCAAATGTATCTAAAATCATAAGAGAGTGAAATAAGTGTTAAAACCGGCAATATATCATAAGGACAGGTCACACACAGCCATCTTAACACAGCTCACAATCAGAGGTCACACAACATCTTAACTAAATACAGGTTACAAAAAATGACTTACAAATCTGACATCAATTTTGCCCCATAAGATGCCCTGTGAGGAAATCAAAGGAACAGTTTAATACCTTCATATTAAAAGAAATGTTTTTCAACACCTTGTGGGTGAATGTAACTATTGAAATTCGATGATAATTTTCAGTGGAGTAAAGCACTGATAATAATAATAAAAAGAGAAAATGCTGGAAACACTCAGCAGGTCAGGCAGCATCTGTGGAGAGAGAAACAGGATTAACGTTTCAGGTCTGTGACCTTTCATCAGAACTGGAAAAAGTTAGAGATGTAACAGGTTTTTAAGCATATGTAGGGGCTGGGAAAGGGGGTGGGGGGGAGGAAAGAACAAAAGGGAAGGTCTGTGATAGAGTGGAAGGCAGGAGAGATTAAATGACAAAAGGCCACTGATGATATTAAGCCCCATTTCTGAAAGGACACAGAAGGATTTAACTTCAAAATGGTTTATAAACAAATTCCATCTCACTTTCATCAGACTAATGCACAATTCTGAAAATTCGCCAACACAAAACTGCACTATCCCGGTATCATTGGTGTGCTTGGGACAGGATGTGTGGAGCTGAAATTATCATTAAAATATCTTATTGAACTGTTCCTTCAGGAAATATAAAATTGCTCATTCCTGAAATACACATTTCTGAAATTTCCATCATGATCTTGCGATTGACTAAATCTATCATTCTTAATTTCTCCTGTGTGTGATGAGCAGCTGTGTGGAAGGAGCTAGCAGAAAGAGTGTATATAAATGTTCGATATAGCCCAGGGAAACCTGACGAAATAAAGATATAAAGCAACAGTTTCTGGGTGTCTTACCTCACGGTCAGTGTCGTTTTTGACCTTGTAGTAACATAACATTGTGTCATTCAGAACAAATCTGTAAAAGCGCCAGTTGAATTTCTGAAACACAGGAGATGAGACACATTCAGCAGATGCAATTTAGGAATTAGAACACAGATTTTCAACTTCGGGCGGTTTCTAAAACGGGAGGCCGATCCGCACCGCCTGTTTTACACCCGGCAAGTTAGAAATCTATCGTGCAGTTAGCTTATTAAATTTCATTTCAGGACTTTAAGAACATAAGAACTAGGAGCAGGAGTCGGCCATTTGGCCCCTCGATCCTGCTCCGCCATTCAATAAGATCATGGCTGATCTGATCTTGGCCTCAACTCCCCTTTTCCCGCCCACTCCCCATAACCCTTGACTCCCCTGTAGCTCAAATATCTGTCCATCTCCACCTTGAATATATTCAATGATTCCGCCTCCACAGCTCTCTGGGGTAGAGACTTCCAAAGATTCACGACCCTCAGAGAGAAAAAATTCCTCCTCATCTCTGTTTTAAATGGCCGACCCCTTATTCTGAAACTATGCTCCCTAGTTCTAGATTCCCCCACGAGGGGAAACATCCTCTCAGCATCTACCCTGTCTTATATGTTTCAATAAGATCCTCTCTCATTCTTCTAAACTCCAATGAGTATAGGCCCAACCTGCTTAAGCTTTCTTCATAAGACAACCCCTTCATCTCAGGAAGTACCCTAGAATTACCTTCTCTGAACTGCTTCCAATGCAAGTATAACACCCCATAAATAAGGAGTCCAAAACTGTACGCAGTACTCCAAGTGTGGTCTCACCAGCGCCCTGTACAGTTGTAGCAAGACTTCCCTACTTTTATACTCCATTCCCCTTGCAATAAAGGCCAACATTCCATTTGCCTTCCTAATTACTTGCTGGACCTGCATGCTAACTTTTTGTGTTTCATGTACGAGTACCCCCAGATCCCTCTGTACCGCAGCATTTTGTAGTCTCTCCATTTAAATAATAATTTGCTTTTTTATTCTTCCTACCATAGTGGATAACCTCACATTTTCCTACATTATACTCTATCTGCCAAATTTTTGCCCACTCACTTAACCTATCTATATCCCTTTGCAGACTCTTTGTGTACTCCTCACAATTTGCTTTCCCACCTAGCTTTGTATCATCAGCAAATTTGGCTACAGTACACTTGGTCCCTTCATCCAAGTCATTAATATAGATTGTAAATAGTTGAGGCCCCAGCACTGATCCCTGTGGCACCCTAATAGTTACAGTTTGTCGACCTGAAAATGACCCATTTATCCTGACTCTTTGTTTTTCTGTTAGTTAACCAATCCTCTATCCATGCTAATATATTACCCCCAACCCCATGAGCTCTTATCCTGTGCAGTAACCTTTTATGTGGCACCTTATCGAATGCCTTCTGGAAATCCAAATACACTACATCTACTGGTCCCCTTTATTCACTCTGCTCATTACATCCTCAAAGAACTCTAGTAAATTTGTCAAACACGATTTCCCTTTCATAAAACCATGTTGACTCTGTTTGATTGTATTATGATTTTCTAAATGTCCTGCTATTACTTCCTTAATAATGGATTCCAGCATTTTCCCAATGACAGATGATAGGCTAACTGGCCTAGTTTCCTGCTTTCTTGAATAGGGGCGTTATATTTGCGTTTTTCCAATCCACTGGGCCCTCTCCAGAGTCCAGGGAATTTTGGCAGATTACAACCAACACATCCACTATCTCTGCAGCCACTTCTTTTAAGACCCTTGGGACTTTTCAGCCTTTAGTCCCATTAGTTTGCCTAGTACTTTTTCTCTAGTCATTGTCTTAAGTTCCTCCCTCCCTATAGCCCCTTGATTATCAATTATTATTGGGATGCTTTTAGTGTTTTCTACCGTGAAGACCGAAACAAAATATTTCTTCAAAGTCTCTGCCACTTCCCTGTTTCCCAATATTAATTCCCCAGTCTCATCCTCTAAGGCACCAATGTTTACTTTAGCTACTCTCTTCCTTTTTATATACCTGTAGAAGCTCTTACTGTCTGTTTTTATATTTTTTGCTAGTTTACTTTCATAATCTATCTTCTCCTTCTTTATTTTTTTTTAGTCATCCTTTGCTGGTTTCTAAAATATTTCCCAATCCTCTGCCCTACCACTAATCTTTGCAACATTGTATGCCTTTTCTTTCAATTTGATACCATCCTTAACTTCCTTAGTTAGCCACAGATGGTTCATCCTTCTCGTAGAGTCTTTCTTTCTCACTGGAATAAACCTTTGTTGAGAGTTATGAAATATCTCCTTAAATGTCTATCACTACTTATCTACCGTCTTACCCTTTAATCTATTTTCCCCGTCCACTTTAGCCAACTCTGTCTTCATACCTTTGTAATTGCCTTTATTTAAGTTTAGGACACTAGTTTCAGACCCAAGTTTCTCACCCTCAAACTGAATTTGAAATTCTATCATGCTATGATCACTCTTCCCTAGAGGATCCTTTACCATGGGATAATTAATTAAACCTGTCTCATTACACATTACCAGGTCTAAAATAGCCCGCTCCCTGGTTGGTTCCACAACGTATTGTTCTA
Source organism: Somniosus microcephalus (assembly GCF_052327205.1). NCBI lineage: Eukaryota > Metazoa > Chordata > Chondrichthyes > Squaliformes > Somniosidae > Somniosus > Somniosus microcephalus. The sequence continues at coordinate 93,304,829 of NC_140997.1, forward strand.
AGAAACCATCCCGAATATACTCTATGAACTCGTCCTCAAGGCTATCCTTGCCAATTTGATTTGTCCAATCTATATGAAGATTAAAATCGCCCATGATTATCGCAGTGCCTTTCTTATAAGCCCCTATTATTCCTTGATTTATACTCTGTCCTACAGTGTAACTACTGTTAGGGGGCCTATAGACTACTCCCACCAGTGACTTCTTTCCCTTACTATTTCTTATCTCCACCCAAACTGATTTTACATCTTGCTCTTCTGAGACAATATCATTTCTCACTACTGCACTGATCTGATCCTTTATTAACAGAGCTACCCCACCTCCTTTTCCTTTCTGCCTATCCTTCCAAAATATCAAATACCCCATAATATTCAGTTCCCAACCTTAGTCACCTTGCAACCTCTTCTCTATAATGGCTATCAGATCATACCCATTTATTTCTATTTGTGCCATCAACTCAGCTATCTTGTTACGAATGCTGCGTGCATACAGATAAAGAGCCTTTAATTTTGTCTTTTTACCATTTTGCCCTACTCTGTCTCTATTTGCTGGTGCACTCTTACGTTTGTATGCTCTGTCTCCTCCTGTCACACTCTGGTTATCATTACCCCTATCGCTACCCTGCACTATTGCCTTCTCCTTCCCCTTCGCCTGAACCCTCCCCCCGCCCCCCCCCCCCCCCACTATTTAGTTTAAAGCCCTATCTACCACCCTAGTTATTTGATTGGCCAGGACAATAGTCCCAGCATGGTTCAAATGAAGCCCGTCCCAATGGAACAGCTCCCTCTTTCCCCAGTACTGGTGCCAGTGCCCCATGAATCGAAACCCATTTCTCCCACATCAATCTTTGAGCCATGCATTCAACTCTCTGATCTTATTGGCCCTATGCCAATTTGCTCATGGCTCAGATAGTAATCCAGAGATTACCACTTTTGTGGTTCTGCTTTTTAATTTGGCCCCTAGCTGTTCATATTCACTGTCAGCAGCCGAGGAGGAGCGGACCTAGCTGGGAACCGGAGCAGAGGCCAGTAAATAAAGAGCGCGGTCGGAAAGGGGCCTGAACTCACTGTGAGCAGCCGAGAAGGAGCGGACCTAGCTGGGAACCAGAGCAGAGGCTAGTAAATAAAGAGCGCGGTCGGAGAGGGGCCTGAACTCACTGTGAGCAGCCGAGGAGGAGCGGACCTAGCTGGGAACCAGAGCAGAGGCTAGTAAATAAAGAGCGCGGTCGGAGAGGGGCCTGAACTCACTGTGAGCAGCTGAGGAGGAGCGGACCTAGCTGGGAACCAGAGCAGAGGCTAGTAAATAAAGAGCGCGGTCGGAGAGGGGCCTGAACTCACTGTGAGAGGAGAGAGAGAAGTAAAAAGTAATCAAAGTGTGATGTCACCAGAAAGCAGGTAAGTGATTGGTTGGTGAGTATTTCTCATTCTCATTTTTTCCAAACTTAAATTTTGTGGTTTATAGTTTCTAAGGTCTCTGTTGTGTAGCGGGGACTGCTGGTAAACAAGGGCCCTTGAGTATATCATTTAATTATAGTGTAATTGGTGGGATTGATTTAATTTAATTTAATTTCAATTAATTAAAGGGTAAGTCATGGCAGTACAGCTCGGCGCTGTGGTATGCTCCTCCTGCACTATGTGGGAAATCAGGGACACTTCCTGTGTCCCTGACGACCATGTGTGCGGGAAGCGTATCCAGCTGCAGCTACTGGCAGACCGCATTGCGGCACTGGAGCTGCGAATGGATACATACTGGAGCATTCGCGATGCTCAGGATGTCGTGGATAGCACGTTTAATGATTTGGTCACACCGCAGGTAAAGGCTGCACAGGCAGGAAGGGAATGGGTGACCGCCAGGCAGAGTAGTAGGCGCAGGCAGGTAGTGCAGGGGTCCCCTGTGGCCACCCCCCTCTCAAACAGATATACCACTTTGGATATTGTTGGGGAGGATGGCTTATTGGGGGAAGGCAGCAGCAGCCAACTTCCCGGCACCATGGGTGGTTCTGCTGCACAGGACGGGAGGAAAAAGAGGGTTAGAGCTATAATAATAGGGGATTCTATTGTAAGGGGAATAGATAGGTGTTTCTGCGGCCACAAACGAGACTCCAGGATGGTATGTTGCCTCCCTGGTGCAAAGGTCAAGGATGTCTCAGAGCGGCTGCAGAGCATTTTGGAAGGGGAGGGTGAACAGCCAGATGTCGTGGTGCATATAGGTACCAACGATATAGGTAAAAAGTGGGATGAGGTCCTAAAAGCTGAATATAGGGAGTTAGGAGGTAAATTAAATAGGACCTCAAAGGTAGTAATCTCAGGATTGCTACCAGTGCCACGTGCTAGTCAGAGTAGAAATAGAAGGATATTTCAGATGAATACGTGGCTAGAGGAATGGTGCAAGGGGGAGGAATTCAAATTCCTGGGACATTGGAACCGGTTCTGGGAGAGGTGGGACCAGTACAAACCGAACGGTTTGTACCTGGGCAGGACCGGGACCGATGTCCTAGGGGGGAGTGTTTGCTAGTGCTCTGGGGGAGGGTTTAAACTAAAATGGCAGGGGGTTGGGAACCTGTGCAGGGAGACAGAGGAAAGGGAAACAAGGATAGAAGCAAAAGACAGGAAGGAGAAAAGCAAAGGTGGCAGTCAGAGAAATCAAGGGTTTAAATCAAACATGGCCACGGTAAATAATAATTCTAAAAGGTCGAAGCATGTTAAAAAAAACAAGCCTGAAGGCTTTGTGTCTTAATGCGAGGAGCATTCGTAATAAGGTGGATGAATTAGCTGCGCAAATAGAAGTAAACGGATATGATATGATTGGGATTACGGAAACATGGCTCCAGGGTGACCAAGGCTGGGAACTCAACATCCAGGGGTATTCAATATTCAGGAAAGACAGGCAAAAAGGAAAAGGAGGTGGGGTAGCATTGCTGGTTAAAGAGGGGATTAACACAATTATAAGGAAGGATATTAGCTCTGATGATGTGGAATCTGTATGGGTAGAACTGAGAAATACCAAGGGGCAGAAAACGTTAGTGGGAGTGGTATACAGACCCCCAAACAGTAATGCAGAGGTTGGGGATGGCATTAAATGGGAAATTAGAGACGCGTGCAATAAGGGCACAGCAGTTATCATGGGTGACTTTAATCTACATATAGATTGGGCTAACCAAATTAGTAACAATACTGTGGAGGAGGAATTTCTGGAGTGTATACGGGATGGTTTCCTAGACCAATATGTCGAAGAACCAACTAGAGTTCAGGCCATCTTAGACTGGGTATTATGTAATGAGAAAGGATTAATTCGTAATCTTGTTGTGTGAGGCCCCTTGGGTCGGAGCGATCATAATATGATAGAATTCTTCATTAAGATGGAGAGTGAAGTAGTTGACTCAGAGACTAGGGTCCTGAATTTAAATAAAGGAAACTACGATGGTATGAGGCGCGAGTTGGCTAGGATGGATTGGGGAATGTTACTCAAAGGGTTGACGGTGGATAAGCAATGGCAAACATTCAAAGATCACATGGATGAACTACAGAATTTGTTCATCCCTGTTTGGCATAAAAATAAAACAAAAATGGTGACTCAACCATAGCTAACAAGGGAAATTAGGGATAGCATAAGATCCAAGGAGAGGACATAAATTGGCCAGAAAAAGCAGTAAACCTGAGGATTGGGAGCAGTTTAGGATTCAGCAAAGGAGGACAAAGGGATTAATTAAGAAGGGGAAAATAGATTATGAGAGTAAGCTTGCAGGGAACATAAAAACTGACTGTAAAAGCTTTTATAGATATGTGAAGAGAAAAAGATTGGTGAAGTCAAGCGTAGGTCCCTTGCAGTCAGAATCAGGGGAATTTATAATGGGGAACAATGAAATGGAAGACCAATTAAATACATACTTTGGTTCTATCTTCACAGAGGAGGACACAAATAACCTCCCAGAGATGTCGGGGAACATAGGGTCTAATGAGAGGGAGGAACTGAATGAAATCAGTATTTGTAGGGAAATGGTGTTAGGGAAATTGACGGGATTGAAGACCGATAAATCCCCAGGGCCTGATTATCTGCATCCTAGGGTACTTAAGGAAGTGGCCCTAGAAATAATAGATGCATTGCTGGTCATCTTCCAAAATTCTATAGATTCTGGAACATTTCCCATGGATTGGAGGGTAGCTAATGTTACCCCACTGTTCAAAAAAGGTGGTAGCGAGAAAACGGGGAATTATAAACCAGTAAGCCTGACATCGGTAGTGGGGAAAATGCTAGAGTCCATGATAAAAGATGTAATAGCAGAGCACTTGGAAAACAGTGACAGGATCGGACAAAGTCAACATGGATTTACAAAAGGTAAATCGTGCTTGGCTAATCTACTGGAATTTTTTGAGGATGTAACTGGTAGAATAGATAAGGGGGAACCAGTGGATGTGGTGTATTTGGACTTTCAGAAGGCTTTCGATAAGGTCCCGCATAAGAGATTAGCGTGTAAAGTTAAGGCACATGGGATTGGGGGCAAGGTATTGACTTGGATAGAGAGCTGGTTGGCAGACAGGAAGCAAAGAGTTGGAATAAACGGGTCTTTTTCCGAGTGGCAAGCCGTGACCAGTGGGGTACAGCAGGGATCAGTCCTAGGACCCCAGCTATTCACAATATATATTAATGATCTAGACAAGGGAACTAGATGTACCAAGTTTGCAGACGACACAAAGCTGGGTGGGCGTGTGTGCTGTGAGGAGGATGCCGAGAAACTCCAGTGTGATTTGGACAGGTTGGGTTATTGGGCAGATGCATGGCAAATGCAGTATAATGTGGATAAATGCGAGGTTATCCACTTTGGTGGCAAAAACAGGAAGGCAGATTATTATCTGAACGGCAATAGATTGGGAGAAGGGGAAGTGCAACGAGACCTGGGTGTCCTTGTGCACCAGTCGCTGAAGGTAAGCATGCAGGTGCAGCAGGCGGTTAAGAAGGCAAATGGTATGTTGGCCTTCATAGCGAGAGGATTTGAGTACAGGAGCAAGGATGTCTTGCTGCAGTTGTACAGGGCCTTGGTGAGACCACACCTTGAGTATTGTGTGCAGTTTTGGTCGCCTTATCTGAGGAAGGATGTTCTTGCCATGGAGGGAGTGCAGCGAAGATTCACCAGACTGATACCTGGGATGGCAGGAATAACGTATAAGGAGCGATTGGGTCGATTGGGCTTATACTCGCTGGAGTTTAGAAGAATGAGAGGGGATCTCATTGAAACTTATAAAATTCTTACAGGACTAGACAGACTCGATGCTGGAAAGATGTTCCCGATGGCGGGGGAGTCCAGAACCAGGGGCCACAGTCTAAAGATAAGGGGTAAGACATTTAGGACTGAGATGAGGAGGAATTTCTTCACCCAGAGAGTGGTGAACCTGTGGAATTCTCTACCACAGAAGTCAGTTGAGGCCAATTCATTAAATATATTCAAGAAGGAGTTAGATATATTTCTTAAGGCTAAAGGGATCAAGGGATATGGGGAGAAGGCAGGGACAGGGTACTGAGTTTGGATGATCAGCCATTATCTCATTGAATGGCGGAGCAGGCTCGAGGGGCCGAATGGCCTACTCCTGCTCCTATCTTCTATGTTTCTATTCCCTCAGCAGAACCTCTTTCTCTGTTCTACCTATGTCGTTGGTACCTACTTGGACCACGACAACTGGATCTTTCCCCTCCCACTCCAAGTTCCTCTCCAGCCCCGAGGAGATGTCCTTAACCCTGGTACTGGGCTGCAGAGAACAGTATCTATCCTCCTAACTATACTGCCCCCTACCACTACGTTTTACTCCCCCAACTTGAATGGCCCCCTGTATCACAGTGCTGTGGTCAGTTTGCTCATCCTCCCTGCAGTTTCTGCTCTTGTCCACACAGGCTGCAAGAACCTTGTACCTGTTGGACAAGTGCAAGGGCTGAGGCTCCTCCAATGCTACCTTCTGGATCCCATACCTGCCTCATTTGTAGTCACACCATCCTGTCCCTGACCACGGACCTGATTGGAAGTATTTAACGTAAGTGGTGTGACTGCCTCCTGGAACAAAGTGTCCAGGTAAGTTTCTCCCTCCCTGATGTGTGGCAGTGTCCGAAGCTCGGACTCCAGCTCATCAACTCTGAGCCGAAGTCACTTACTGCAGATATTCAGCAGAAAAGTGGCAGCAAAAACAAAGCTGTAAGTGAGACCTTGAGATTAACCAAGGTGTAGAGTGCCTCCTCTAAGTCCATCCTTGGTCACTCAGTATTGTGTTGTGGGTTTCGAGGAACCATTGTCCTGATTTTCTTTGGGAACCGATATCAAATTGAATATAGTGATGATTTTGGTGCCCAGAAGGTCTCCATCCACCGGGGACTCTTCGCACTGTGCTCGCTGTTTTGAGGTTTTTAAACACTGACCCTTTGCCAGTGATGTTCTGTTGAACAGGAGCTGTGGAGAATCCTGAAGCTGTCGGGACAGTTTCATTCATTCTCAGGTCTCGGGTCAGGGACAGAGACCGCGCTCCAGCTGCAATCAGAGCAGGAAGCAGTTTCTTGGTGTATATTTGCCTTCTAGAAATCCAACAACTTCAAGCCAGAGAATGTCACCTTCAGCTGGATGGCTGGTCGCTCCATTTCCAGCACATAGCTGCTGTTTGCCTTTGAGAAATGTTCCATTCTCCACACTCGGGACCCCAAGGCTTCTTTCTACAATATTTACAATTAACTTTCAAAAACGCGGATTTCACGAATCTTTTCTCTCTCAGCTAAATACTGCCTTTCTTCCCATCACATATGTCGATGCCAGTTTACTAATAGTGGCTCTGATTCCTGCAGTCTCTGTCCAGTGCCATTGCTGTGTGTGTCAGTAACTGGCCCCAAACTCCAGCCCAAGACAGAGAGGCGCACAGCACACAACCCCATTGTTTCATGGCACAGGGTGTGAGAACTCAATGCGCTGAGTCTCCCTGGCAGGTGAAAGAGGCCGCTTTAAACACCATTACCAAAGTTGAGCTAAGTTGGGTGCTGAACATATGAACGAATCTACCACTTGCCTCAACAACAATTTGCATTTATATAGTGCTTTTAACTAGCCGCGCCTCTAGCCAAGCTGTTCCAATACAGCTGCAACACTGGCATCTATCTGACAATGTGGGAAACTGCCCAGGTATGTCCTGGCTACAAAAGGCAGGACAAATCCAACCCGGCCAATTACCAGCCCATCAGTCTACTCTCAATCATCAGCAAAGTGATTGAAGGTGTAATTGACAGTGCTATCAAGCGGCACTTACTCTCCAATAACCTGTTCACAGATGCCCAGTTTGAGTTCTGCCAGGACCACTCAGCTCCCGACCTCATTACAACCTTGGTCCAAACATGGACAAAGGAGCTGAACTCCAGAGGTGAGGTGAGAGTGACTGCCCTTGACATCAAGGCAGCATTTGACCGAGTGTGGCATCAAGGAGCCCTACTAAAACTGAAGTCAATGGGAATCGGAGGGAAAACTCTCCACTGGCTGGAGCCATACCTAGCATAATGGAAGATGGTTGTGGTGGTTGAAGGTCAATCATCACAGCCCCAGGACATCACTGCAGGAGTTCCTCAGGGCAGTGTCCTAGGCCCAACCATCTTCAATTGCTTCATCAATGACTTTCCCTCCAACATATGGTCAGAAATGGGGATGTTCGCTGATGACTGCACAGTGTTCAGTGCCATTCGCAAATCCTCAGATAATGAAGCAGTCCATGCCCGCATGCAACAAGACCCGGACGACGTTCACGCTTGGGCTGATTAGTACAGGAAACTTTGGTTTATCTGGAGGTTAACTGTCCGGAATGCTCGAGCCACCAGCAAAATTCAGGAGTCGGTTCAGTAAGTTTTTTTTCTTTTCGTTGCTTTTTTTCCACTAGTCAGGCTCTGCAAGGTCTAGCTAAAGCTGTTGCTTAGCTACAGAGACGCTTGCAAGCTATGGCCGACTGTTTAGAAGCTGTTGCTAAGCAACAGGGTTTGTTGCTAGATACGGAGCTCAAAAGCTTCCGTATGTTTTAACATTAGCGCTGGTTTGTCTGGCAGTTTTGATGGGACGGCAACAGCTCAGTCCCGTCGGTGCCGGATATCACAAAGTTTCCTGTAGTAGGTAACATTTGCGCCACAGAGGTGCCAGGCAATGACTATCTCCAACAAGCGAGAGTCTAACCACCACCCCATGACATTCAACGGCATTACCATCGCCAAACCCCCCACCATCAACATCTTGGGGGGTCACCATTGACCAGAAACTTAACTGGGCCAGCCCCTTAATACTGTGGCAACAAGAACAGGTCAGAGACTGGGTATTCTGCAGCGAGTGTCTCACCTCCAGACTCCCCAAAGCATTTCCACCATCGACAAGGCATAAGTAAGGAGTGCGATGGAATACTCTTCAGTTGCTTGGATGAGTACAGCTCCAACAACACTCAAGAAGTTCGACACCATCCAGGACAAAGCAACCCACTTGATTGGCACCCCATCCACCACCTTAAACATTCACTCCCTCCACCACCAGCGTACCGTGGCTGCAGTGTGTACCATCTGCAAGATGCACTGCAGCAACTCACCAAGGCTTCTTTGGCAGCATCTCCCAAACCTGCGACCTCTTCCACCTAGAAGGACAAGGGCAGTAAGTGCATGGGAACACCACCACCTCCAAGTTCCCCTCCAAGTCACTCACCATCCTGACTTGGAAGTATATTGCCGATCCTTCATCGCTGCTGGGTCAAAATCCTGGAACTCCCTACCTAACAGCACTGAGGGAGTACAGACTGCAGCGGTTCAAGAAGATGGTTCACCACCTTCTCAAGGGCAATTAGGGATGGGCAATAAATGCTGGCCTTGCCAGGGACACCCACATCCCATAAAACATTTTCTTTATATTAAATATTTAGGCAAGTATTTTTATATAAAACACCCTAAAAAGTTAATTAATCTTCAGGTTCCTGGGAATCTATTGTCCCAATTGCCTCCAAGTACACCAAACAGAACCCCTGCACACAAACACAATTAGTGTTGTTCTATTTACACAAGTATATCTCACAATACAGAATCAGGACAAAGAACCCAATTTGCAGGCAAGCTTTTTATTACAAACTGTCAAATACATATCAGATTAAATTGTATTTTCTCGAATAATTTCCGCATTACACTGAACAGCACTGAGCTCTGATAATTAATTAAAACGGAAAATGCTGGAAATACTCAGCAGATCAGGCAGCATCTAGAGAGAGAGAAACAGAGAGACACTGCGGCTCCCCGCCTGTCCGTCCGCTTCACGGCTCGCGGCTCCCCGGCTGTCTGTGTCACGGCGCGCGGCTCCCCGGCTGTCTGTGTCACAGAGCGCGGCTCCCCGGCCGTCTGTATCACGGCGCGCGGTTCCCCGGCTGTCTGTGTCACGGCGCGCGGCTCCCAGTCTGTGTCACGGCGCGCGGCTCCCCGGCTGTCTGTGTCACGGCGCGCGGCTCCCAGTCTGTCTGTGTCACGGCGCGCGGCTCCCCGGCTGTCTGTGTCACGGTGCGCGGCTCCCCGGCTGTCTGTGTCACAGAGCGCGGCTCCCCGGCTGTCTGTGTCACAGAGCGCGGCTCCCCGGCTGTCTGTGTCACGGCGCGCGGCTCCCAGTCTGTCTGTGTCACGGCGCGCGGCTCCCCGGCTGTCTGTGTCACGGTTCGCGGCTCCCTGTCTGTCTGTGTCACGGTGCGCGACTTCCCGGCTGTCTTTGTCACGGCGCGCGGCTCCCCGGCTGTCTGTGTCACGGTGCGCGGCTCCCTGTCTGTGTCACAGCGCGCGGCTGCCCGGCTGTCTGTGTCACGGCGCGCGGCTCCCCGGCTGTCTGTGTCACGGCGCGCGGCTCCCCGGCTGTCTGTGTCACGGCGAGCGGCTCCTCGGCTGTCTGTGTCACGGCGCGCGGCTCCTCGGCTGTCTGTGTCACGGCGCGCGGCTCCCCGGCTGTCTGTGTCACGGCGCGCGGCTCCCCGTCTGTCTGTGTCATGATGCGCAGCTCTCAGCTGCTGCTAAAGTTCCCGTCAGATCCAGACTAAGAAAGTGACATTTTAACTTGCTTGGGGTGACCTCTGGACTTTGTGCCTTGCTTGCCAACTGCGTAAAAAGCAGTTGCATGCAGAATGCAGCGACGCAGAAATTCCCGCTCCTCAGATGATTGAATGGAGAGGAGGAGGAGAAACATAAGGATACTGAGAGCAGGAACAGTATCAGAAATAAACAGACTCATCCGGGTTTTCAAATCCCTCCATGGTCTCGCTCATCTCTCTCTCTCTCTCTGGAACCTCCTTCAGCCCTACTACAATCCTCCGAAATCTCTGCGCTCCTCCAATTCTGTCTGTCCTCTTGAGCATCCCTGATTTCTATCGCTGCACCATTGGCGGCCATGCCTTCTGTTGCCTAGGCCCTCAGCTCTGGCATTCCCTCCCTAAACCTCTCCACCTCTCCTCCTTTAAGACGCTCCTTAAAACCCAAGTCACCTGTCCTAATATCTCCTTACGTGATTCGTTGTCAAATATTGTCTGATAACACTCCTGTGAATCGCCTTGGGATGTTTTACTATGTTAAATACAAGTTGTTGGTGTTGCTAACAAATATTTTACTCTTGTAATTCATTAAACATTCCTGTAAAACAGAGATATTAAAAAGGGTGCAGTTTGCTCAAGGGATTTTCTACCCCCAAAAGACGTACCTATTTAAAGTGTAAATGTGGCTCCCTCACTGGCTCAGTTGGTAAAGCCCACGTGTAACTGGACACCACAGACCTGAAGGTCCCACGTTTTTGGGGGCCCCAAAAGGGCTGGGGGGTGGGTGGGTGGAATGAAAAGGTAAGAGTTGGCACAGCTAACAAAATGGCAGGGCTGGTTCAATGAACTACTCCTGTTTCTTCTCCGTACAGCGTTCACTGATCTCAGCCGGGGCGCAGGAGGGGGCTCTACAATTGGCCCCAGGGACCCATTGATCTAGAGAGGTTGGTCAAGCAGCCGAACAGATCTCTATCACTGGACTCCTGCTAGGAAGTGTTCATGTGGGGATATTCGATAATGACAGCACACATTTTATTCCTGAAAACTTCATAGAATCTACAGCACAGACACAGGCCATTCAGCCCACTGGTCCATGCCGGTGTTTATGCTCCACACGAGCCTCCTCTCACTCTGTCCTTATATTCCTTTCTCCCTCATGTACTTGTATAGCGTCACCTTCAATGCATCATTGATGAGAATGGATGTTCGACTCTGGGTTTACTCAGATGATATTTATTTAGACCGCAGATCACGGGCTGTATTCCAGGAAGCACATAATCACGTTAAACATGTAGAGCACCTACTATTGATGGCACCTGCCTTGATTAGGTTTACAATCAGTTAGCAGTTTAATGTTTAACCCACATCGAAGGGAGAAATCAAGGCCAAGTGCAATTGTTTTGCAAAGGTCGGGGCTATTCTGGCCCTTTGCTGTATTATTCCCACTTTCTACTGCACGAATACAGCCAGCACTCAACATCAATAGCTGCTTAACCCCTCACACTAGCTTTCTTTTTATTGGAGAACTAAGGTGAAGGGTTAAGGCACAGAGTGAGAGTGCCACCAAGCTGAAAAGAGTAAAGGGAAAGCCACAGCACTAATTTTAGTAGAAAACCCCTTACACACAATTCAAATCGCTTTATTGGCATGATAAGTTACATCTTATGTTGCCAAAGCATCAAAATACATTTATGGTTTAGCACATAAACGCAGTTCTATTCATACAGTGTATAAACAGGTATATCCCTGAGTGTATAAATATACATTCGCATTGTTTATATATATTCTTTTCTTAGTTTACTGGTTGTCCCTCTGTTCATGGCAAGCTGTAACATAGTGTGCCGCCAGTGTTATACAGCTTCTCTCCTCTCCCAGTAGGAATGGGAGTTTTTGGTTGTCATTCAGATTTCTGAAATCAGGGCATATTTGTGAGAATTTTTGGTAGAAATTCTCCCTGATGCCCTGATATTTTCCACAAGCTGTGAGGAAGTGCATCTCTGTCTCCACCACTCCCTGACTGCAGTGAGAGCATATCCTGTCCTCTCTTGGCAGCCTGGTCTGCCTGTGTCTGCCTTTTTCGATCGCTAGGCTATGTTCGCTAAGTCTGTACCTTGTCAAGGTTCTTCTCAGTTTGTTATCCTTTACCATGGTCAGATAATCAGCTATGTTGTATTGTCTGTTTAGGGCCAAGTAGCAATTGAGTTTGCTTTGGGTTTTTGTTGTTTCTGCCCAATATGTCAGATATTTTTCCTTTTGCTTAGCGACGATTGTGTTGGGTTGAATTCTTTGTGTTACCCTGTCACTGTCCTGGGGCTGGTTATTGTTAGTATTGTTAGTAGTTACTTCACTGAGTCCCAGGACTAGTTGACTGAGGGTATTCTTCTTTATGGTCAGCTCTTGGCATTTCAGGGCGTCGCAGTGATAGCATTGGGGATTGCTCATTTGTAGGTGATTCCAAAATTTGGTGGCTCTTTTTTGGATAGTGATTATTAATGGATATTGGCCTAGTTCCGCCCTGCATGCATTGTTTACTGTTTTCCTTTGAGTCCGGAGGATACTTTTACAGAATTCTGCATGTAGGATCTCAATTGGGTGTTTGTCCCATTTTGCAAATTCTTGTTGAGTTAGCGGTCCCCATACCTCACTGCCATAGAGTGCAATTGGTTCAATTACTGATTTGAAAATTTTGAGCCAAATGCTAATTGGGATTTCTATTTGGATTGATTTTTTGATGGCGTAGGAAGCCCTTCTTGCTTTCTCTTTCAGTTCATTCACAGCCAGTTTGAAGTTTCCCGTAGAACTGATTTTTAAGCCCAAGTATGTGTAGTTAGTGGTTTGTTCAATTTTGGTTGTTCCTATTGTGAAATTTATTTTGGGTCCCTGATGTTTGGATCTTTGCTGGAACACAAGGACTTTGTTTTTTTGGGGATTTATTGTCAGGGCACAAGTCTGGCAGTACGACTCCAGCAGGTCCAGGTTCTGCTGTAGCCCCTCTTTAGTAGGTGACAGCAGAACCAGGTCGTCTGCATAGAGGAGGAATTTAACCTTGGATTCATATAGGGTGAGGCTGGGTGCTGTAGATTGTTCAAGTAGTTTTGCCAATCCATTTATGTAAATATTAAAGAGTGTCGGTGAGATTGGCGAGCCCTGCGTCACCCCCCGCCCCTGTGGGAAGTATTTTGTTTGTTTGTCTCCAATTTTAACTGCACATTTGTTGTTTGTATACATTGATTTAATTACATCATATGTTTTCCCTCCTACCCCGCTTTCGATAAGTTTCAGGAATAAACCGTCATGCCAGATGGAGTCGAAAGCCTTCTGGAAATCTACAAAGCATGCGTAGATTTTGCTTTTGTTATGGTGAACGTGTTTGTCAATTAGGGTCTGTAGGGTGAAGATATGATCGGATGTTCTATAGTTTGGCAGGAATCCAATTTGGCTTTTACTCAAGACATTGTGCTCCTCAAGGAAGTTTATAAGTCTTTTGTTTATGATGCTACAGAATACCTTCCCCAGGTTACTGTTTACACAGATGCCTCGATAGTTGTTTGGGTCGATTTTGTCCCCACTTTTGTATATGGGCGTTATGAGTCCTTTGTTCCAGATATCAGGGAAATAACCGACACTCAGAACCAAGTTGAAGAGTTTTAGGATAGCCAGTTTCATTTTGTTGTCTGTGTATTTAATCATCTCGTTTAGTATGCCATCAGTCCCGCAGGCTTTTCCTGGTCGCAGGTCCTTGAGTTTTTCAAGAAGTTCTTTTTCTGTTATTATGGCGTCTAGCGGGTTTTGGTTATCTTTTATGGCCATTTCTAGCTTTTCCAGTTTTTTGCATATTTGGTGTTGCTCTGGTTTTAGTGTGTTTTTCTGGTATAATTTTTCAAAGTGGTTTACCCATGTGTCCCCATTTTGAATGGCCAAATCGTCGTGTTGTTTTTTGTGTAGTGTTTTCAAGTTTTCCCAGAAACAATTGGAATCAATGGATTCCTCCATGGAGCTGAGTGTATTCTTAATATATTGCTCTTTTTTGGTTCTGAGTGTGTTTCTGTATTGTGTTAGTGTCTGACAATAAGTAAGGCGTAGTTCCTCGTTTTCTGGATGTCTGTGTTTTTGGTTTGATATTTTTCTAAGTTTTTTCCTCATGTTATGGCAATCTCGGTCAAACCATTTTTCATAGTTTTTTGTTTTGGGTTTGTTCTTGCGAGCTTTCAAGTTTGCATTTGTTGCCAAATTATCAAAAATATTGTTTAGTTTACTAACTGCCCGGTTTACGCCTTCTTTATTGTGAGTGTATATGTTATCCAGAAAGGTGTCTAAGAGAGCTTGAGTTGATGCATTGCTAATTGTTTTCTGGTATTTTTCCGTGTCGTTTTTGGCCCATCTGTACGATTTTTTGGTGTTGTACAGTTTACTGGGTTGTGTTTCTATGTTGTTTGTTTCTGTCTTTTTGAGGAACATAGTAATTTGACTGTGATCTGACAGTGTTGTTTGTGGTTTGACTGTGAATGCTCTGAAAGAGGATGGGTCTAAGTCTGTAATCATATCGTCTACTGTGCTGCAGCCAAGAGGTGAGCAATAGGTCGATCTTCCTAGGAGGTCTCCTATGAACCTACCATTGACAATGTACAGACCCAGGTTTCGACAGAGCTGTAGTAGCTGTTTTCCGTTGGTATTTGACTGCTTGTCGCAGTTATGCCTGTATGGAAGGGAAGGGATGTCAAAGTGGTTATTCCCAAAAACGTAATTGTTTCCCTGATTATTGGTGAAGTCTGGTTCTTCGCCCGTTCTTGAATTGAGGTCCCCACAGATCAACACGTTCCCCTGGGCCTGGTATTGGATAATTTCCCCCTCCATGTTGGAGAAGGTGTCCTCTTTAAAGTACGGGGAATCGATTGGAGGGATATAAAGTGCGCAAATGTAAACATCTTGGGTGTTTGAGATAATCTCCCTCTCAAGTTTGAGCCACATATGGTTTTCGCCCTTTTTTATAAATTTGATGTAATTCTTAAGTTCTGTTTTAAACCAGATCAGTATGCCTCCGGAGTCTCTGCCTTGGGTTACACTTGGTAATTTATTGGAGGGGACCACCAGCTCAGTGTACCCTTGGGGACAGCCAGTGTGTCCTTTTCCTTTATACCAAGTTTCCTGTAAAATGATAATATCTAGGTCTTTAGTTTCATCTATGAACTCTGGGGTCCTACTTTTCACTTCTCGCAGTGAAGAGCGTAGACCTTGGATATTCCAGGTCGAAATATATAAGGATTTCATGTTAAGTTTGATCTTTTACTATGATAGGTTAAAGAGTGGTACGTGTTTGTCATGTCTAAGTGTGGGAAAAAAAAGATCACATCAGTTGTCTACAAAAGTTAATACAATTTGGTTACAGTTCTTTCTATTAATTAGTCCTTGATCCATAAGGCGGAAGTAGATGCTGCTGCACATCTGCTTATTGTCTCTTAATGGATTGTTTCTGTCTGAGGTATTGCGTACGTCCTGTGCATCTCTCCCTCTGTCTGGCTGGGAGCAGTCCTATTCCCCTGTGGGACAGGAGTGGTGCAGGTCTGATATTGTTGTTTTGCATGGAGATCCTCTCTGGTCTCGGTTGGTGTGTTGGTGGTCTTTGTAGTGTTCCTGATATGTACCCCGCTGATCTCTGGTGGTCGGGGGGGGGGGGGGGTCCTCTTGGAGTCTGGGTATGGACCCGGTTAAAAGCGACGTCCTTCAGGGCTTTAGCAAAGATCGATATTCTTTGCCTTTGGATGTGGACGTGGTCGTAAAGACATTCCTCATCGAGGGTGGGGTGTTGGGCCAGGTGTACGTTGTTGGTTTGATTCGCAGTCTCTTGCTATGCTGGCATTTATCTCATGAATTGTGTTGTTGAAGTCTGTTCTCGGCAATATTGTGGAAACAGTGATTCTAGTGTTTGGAAATGTACTGCTTGCTTTCCTAATCATTGCTCTGAGCGATGTTGCTACTTCTTTCTGTTGGGTCTTTAGGTCATTTGTGCCCGTGTGTATTATTATGTGTTGGGGGGAGCCTAATCTGGCTTTGGTCAGCCATCCCATGGCTCTGTTTGTTGTTGGGCACCAGATCTTTTCTACTTTACTTCTAGGGAATAGCTTTTTCTCCCATAGAAATTTCCCATTTGAGTCTATGAGTATTACGACGTCAGCCTTGTTTGTGTTTACTGTCTGGTGGCTTTCGCTTGGACTCAGTGTGTGTGCTGGGCTGGGGTGTCTGGTGTGTGCGTACCTCTTGTGAGCGGCCCGCTTGTGGTTCCACGGTGGTGGGGGAAGATTGCGAATCAGTATGCTGGTCGGTCTGTGTGGCACCCCTTGTATTGTGTGTCTGTTGCTTTTGTTCCGTGTGGGAGTGCAGCTGTTCCGTCTGGCTCTGTCTTGTCTTATCTCTAGCCTCTGGTTGCTGGTCTAATGGTGTTATCTCTCCTCTATGGCTCTCTTCTTTTTCCTGCAGCTCTTTCACCTGATTCCTAAGTAGATTCACCTGGTTCTCAAGTAGATTCAGCTCTCTCTTGTGTCTCTCCCTCTCCTGATTTTGATCGTCATTCATTTTGAGGAAGTCCTCTCTAAGTTTAACCATCTCTATCTCTAATTGATTAAATTTATCTTTTGGTTGTATCTGGCTGTGTGATCCTGGGGTATGTGTCTGGTCGGCCCTGGAAGGCTCACTCACTTCCTGGCTAGGCTGGTCGGCCCTGGAGGGCTCACTCACTTCCTGGCTATGCTGCTCTTCTCTTGGTGAGCTGGGAATGGTAGGGGGACTATGTGTGGCTTCCTCCCTGGTAGTTATGCTGGGGTTTGTCAGTTGTATCGTGTGGCTGTGGTTCCCCGGGGTTAGTGTCTGGTTTGAACTGTGTGGCTCGTTCACCTCCTGACCAGGCAGATTTTCTCCTGGTAAGTTGTCAATGTTGGGGGGAGTGCGGGCCACTCTGGGGCTGTTCCTTCCCCCCTTAGTTAATTTTTTCAGTGTCCTGAAGGCCGTTGCAAATTTGTCGAGGTTGCCTTGCACTAATATTGTTCCGGTATTGTACACGTTGACCGTCGTAGTTGAACTGTCTCCTGGTGTGTTAATTTTCATTATGGACCCATTTGCGGTATTTTCTAGCTTAACATTGGTATAGTGTGATTTTATTGCTGTGATCCAAGCCACTGGCTGATCTGAGTAGAAAGTGAGGTTACTTTTTGTCCCATTGTTGTAACAGTCAGCAAAAAGTGTTTCTGGTTTTTCTCTCATCTGCTCATGCTTGATCGCTTTTATAGCTTTTTTTGCAGTGTTGGGGGGAATCTGGAAGCGGGGCTGTTGTGGATCTTCTGATTTGCTCATTTTTGGTAAAGTATTGTTGATCTTAGAATAAGCTTTTCTGGGGCCCCGGGTTTGGTGTTTCCCTCTCCTTGTTCGCGAACTTTCCCGGTCCCCCTCTCCGACCCCGTGGTCCCTGGGCCTCGGCTTCTGGGTTCACCCTTCTCAGGTCTGGGTCTGTGAGCCGCTGTTTCCCGGTGCCTTCGGGCTGTTCCCCTCCCCCTCAGAGGTCTCTGTGCCTCTGTCTCGGCCTGGCTCCTCGGGCCTTTCCCTGGCTTCAGTCTCCCTCCCTGGGCCCTGTACTCACAGTCTTGGTTTGCTTCTGGAAGCCTTCTGGTTGCTCCCCTTCTCCTCAGAGGTCTCTGGGCCTGGCTCCTCGGGCCTTTCCCGGGCTTTCTAGCCCAGCCGCCGCTCGGGCTGTGCCTCGTTCGCCGTTCGGGTGCTGGACTGCGGTCGTCGCTCGGGTGCTGGACTGCGGCCGCCGATCGGGCCGTGTCTCGTTCGCCGCTCGGGCTCCCCGAGTCACCTCGTTCCGGCTGCCGCTGCGTCTCCGTGCGGCCTCCCCGATTCGCCTCGTTTCCCGAAGCGGCCTCCCCGAGTCTCCTCGCTCCGGCTGCCGCTGCGTCTCCGTGCGGCCTTCGCGCCTCGGTTCCCGATGCGGCCGAGTCACCTCGCTTCTGCTGCTGCTGTGGCCCTGTGCGGCCGCTGTTCTTCGGTTTGTATATATTTTTTTCCCTTATTTCTTTTTTTTTCTTTGGCTTTTTTTTTCTAATTTCCTCTGGTTTTTTTTCCTTTGGTGGTCTTTTCCTTCCTTACTTAATCTAGACTAAACTAAACTTAAACTTAACTAAACAAACTAAACTAACTTAACTAGAACTAAATTTAACTTTAAAACCTTTTTAAACTTGAAATGAACCTTTTTTTCCCCCACTTTAAACACTAAAAACACTAAAAATTCAGCAGCCCATCTTCAGCGTGTGTATTCACTCTGTCTGGCTGTCTCTCTCTCTCCCACAATACAGGTAAATATACCTCGCGTGGCTATTTACTCAACAAACATCGGCCACCATTCAGTGACCAAGGAAGTAAATCAGCCACATCAATCAAAACTCACTCTCTTGGCTAGATTTTCCAAGCCTCGAGGAGGCGGGCATGGAGGCACGACAGCCGGTAAATTCGGAGAAAGTGGGGGTGGATAGCAACCCGCCCCCATCCCGCCTTCGTGCCCTTTTGCCAGGAGGCGGGAAGATGTGCAGCTTCGGATCCCGTCTCCTGGAGGCGGGAAAGGCATTTAATCCTTTTAACTGCCTGTTAACAGGTAGTTAACAGGCAGAAAATAGGATTAGTGCCATTTTACCTTCACAGGTGAAGGCTTCCCGACCTCTGAGAACCTCGCCGGGTTGGAGGGGGTCTGCGCTGGTCGGAGGCACCGGGAAGTAAGATGTAGAGGTGAGTGATGGGTGCAAGTGTGGAGTGGTAAGTATGCAAGGTGAGTGATAAGTTTTAAAAAGTGTTCACTTACCTGGTTTTCTTCCTACAGCCTTCAGCCACGGTGGATCAGGAGAGCCAACATCCTCCTCGTCAATTTCAGAGACTGGCTGTTGGAACCTCCAACAGTCATGTGAAATTTACAAATTTGAAAGGTTTGATGAGTCCTGAACACAAGGCCTCATCAAACTAAAGAGAATGTTAGTGTTTAACAGCTTCACAGAGCTGTCAAACGCTGACATTTCTTCTTTAAGGAAGTCTTGACAGATAGCACGTCTGACGTTGACATGCTCTGTCAATGACTTCCTCCCTAATTGGCCTGCTGAGCCCACAGGGCAGGCTTAACAAGGTCAATCAGGGG
The DNA here is from genome assembly GCF_052327205.1 of Somniosus microcephalus. NCBI lineage: Eukaryota > Metazoa > Chordata > Chondrichthyes > Squaliformes > Somniosidae > Somniosus > Somniosus microcephalus. The sequence continues at coordinate 93,324,033 of NC_140997.1, forward strand.
AAAATCCCTCTGGTTGGACAGGTGAGGATGGAGGCGGGACATTGACACAACAAGCAGATGTCCCGCCTCCATTCATCTTACCATTTTACCACAGAAATGTTAAAGTTCACAGGCATACACGAGATACGGGATACTTGCCTTTATTAGCCGAGGCATAGAATATAAGAGCAGGGAGGTTATGCTTGAACTGTATAAAACACTAGTTAGGCCGCAGCTAGAATACTGCGTGCAGTTCTGGTCACCACATTACAGGAAGGATGCGATTGCACTAGAGGGGGTGTAGAGGAGAATTACGAGGATGTTGCCTGGGCTGGGGAATTTTAGCCATGAGGAAAGATTGGATAGGCTGGGGTTGTTTTCTTTGGAACAGGAGGCGGAGTGGAGACCTAATTGAGGGGTATAAAATTATGAGGAGCCTAGATAGAGTGGATAGGAAGGACTTATTTCCCTTAGCAGAAGGGTCAATAACCAGGGGGGCACAGATTTAAAGTAAATGGTCGGAGGTTTAAAGGGAATTTGAGGAGAAATGTTTTCACCCAGAGGGTGGTGGGAGTCTGGAACTCTCTGCCTGAAAGGGTGGTAGAAGCAGAGACCCTCAACACATTTAAAAAGTACTTGGATATGCACTTGAAGTGTCATAACCTACAAGGCTACAGACCAAGTGCTGGAAAGTGGGATTAGGGTGGATAGCTCTTTGTCAGCCAGCATGGACAAGATGGGCCGAATGGCCTCCCTCCGTGTTGTAAATTTCTATGATTCTATGATACACCTTGTGAATGAATACTGAGATCCTAGGCCCAACAATGATGTCTGTTACTCATCGATTATTTACTTATCAGATATGCAATTAACCACATCTGGATTCCCAATTAACCAGATGTGGAGAGTGGCCAACGTACCTAACAAAACTGCACTAAACCATCCAGAGGTGCTCGAAAATTAATTATTGCATTATTCAAAATAACCTGCAGAAATGTAGTGCAACACAAAGACAAAACATAAAATCTGAAAAATATATTTATCTTTCCATTAAAAGGACAGGTACAGAAAGTCTCTCTTTAAAAATCACAAAGAAATACAGTGTTTCCATTTACAGACAAAGAATTTTACCACATGGCCATTTTTAGACAAACAGGAGCAAAGTAAATATCAGTTCCAGTTACTGAGCACAATCTGAAGATAAGATGTGATTAATGGTTTAACCCTGTCCATGATCTTTTTTCAAATACTATTCTTCCCTCTCATCCTCCGTTGCAAACTGAGAACTGCAGCATAAGGCAGACAGGTGATGGATGGCTGGAGTCACACATCAGGAAACTGGTGAATCCTGATAGATCAGCGAGTTTGTGGAGTGAGAGAGATTGGGAAGGTGTCAGCTTCAGTCTCTGGCCCGTGCGGATAACTAATGTCAGATGGGGGGGAGCAACTAGGGACCGGTGATAGACTTCAATGTCCTCAGACTATGGGTAGTGTGGGGAAAGGGACTCCATGGATATTGGATCAGGGCAGGCCTCATCTGTGACTTCCCCACCCAGGTCAAATAGCCTGCCAAGCCTCACCATCAAGACGTACGTGTGAGTAAAGGTCACTTGGCCATGGTACCAGAGGGCAACTGGTGCCCATGGAGCTGTAACCCAGCGAGAAGCCACTGCCACCAGGAGAGAAAGGGAGAACGGGGACCAAATTCAGGTGGGAAACAAAAGGCGGATTCAAGTGAAAGCTGCTGGTGTGGTCGGAACCATTGACTAATGGGTCATGCAATGGCCAAACAGGAGCACGAGACAAAGCCCATCAATGTACATGCCAACATACCAAGTTGACGTGTAAACTTACATGATCAGAGTGAACAGGATCAGGGCATTTCATTTATTGGGTGGGAGCAGTAAATCCTTATTGGGTCGGATGTTTGGTGGGAGACTGGTGAGGGAGAGTTGAGGGGGCTTGGCTTTTGGGGAGTGGTAGCTCCTTAGGTCCAGATATCCACTCTGGATGATTCTACGGGTCTTACGACCCGTCTGTAGTTTGGGGATTGGGGAAGCACCAGTTGGCACTGTGCCAAGGTAGACTAGCTTTATACCGCAGAACAGGACAAGTGTACAAGCCAGCATTTGCAGTCGATTTTCCTCTCAGCCAGCGGCAGACCAGACACGCAAACGCCAGGCTCCGAAGGGAAGGGGAAGGCGGGCACGGGTCAGTGATTCGCTACCTCACGTTCCTGATGCCAGGTGTGGTACTGTGCCATGGCGGTGACCAAGGAGTCATCATTTGGAAGCGCCTCTCAACAACTCCGGCCAGCTGAGTCAGAGCAGCGTTGGAGCTTGGAAGTGGAGTTACCTGGTTGAATATCTGCCTGCCAATTAGTGGATGCCTTGGGCCCAGACATAAAGGGGCAAAAATAACCAGTGGGAGGAAGAGCCTTTAAAGGGATGGTTCAGGTACAGTCAAGGTACATTCCAACGATGGAGTAAGGTAGGGCAACCAAAGTCAGAGCTCACTGGATGACGAAAGAGATAGAGAGTAAGATGAAGCAGAAAAAGTATGACAGGTGTCAGGTTGAGAATACGAGTGAGAACCAGTCTGAATATAGAAAGTTCAGAGAGGAAGTGAAAAAGGAAATAAGAGGGGCAGAGAGAGTATGAGAATAGATTGGCAGCCAACATAAAAGGGAGTCCAAGTCTTCTATAGGCATATAAATAGTAAACTGGTAGTAAGAGGGGGGGGGTGGGGCCGATTAGGGACCAAAAAGACCTACGCATGGAGGCAGTGGCCGTGGTACTAAATGAGTACTTTGCATCTTTCTTTACCAAGGAAAATGCTGCCAAAGTCAGTGAAAGAGGAGGTAGTCGAGATAATGGATGGGAAAAAAACTGATAAAGAGGTACTAGAAAGGTTGGCTGTACTTAAAGTAGATAAGTCACCAGGACCAAATGGGATGCATCCAAGGATGCTGAGGGAGGTAAGGGTGGAAATTGCGGAGGTACTGGCCATAATCTTCCAATCTACCTTAGATATGGGGGTGGTACCAGAGGACTGGAGAATTGCAAATGTTACACCCTTGTTCAAAAAAGGGTGCAAGGATAAACCCAGCAACTACAGGCCAGTCAGTTTAACCTCTGTAGTGGAGAAGCTTTTAGAAACGATAATCCGGGACAAAATTAAGTCACTTTAATTAAGGAAAGCCAGCACAGATTTGTCAAAGGCAAATCGTGTTTAACTAACTTGATTGAATTTTTTGATGAGGTAACAGAGAGGGTTGATGTGGTGTACCTGGACTTCCAAAAGGTGTTTGATAAAGTGCCACATCATAGGCTTGTCAGCAAAGTTGAAGCCCATGGAATAAAAGGGACAGTGGCAGCATGGATACAAAATTGGCTAAGTGATAGGAAACAGAGACAGAGTAGTGGTGAACGGTTGTTTATCGGACTGGAGGAAGGTACACAGTGGTGTTCCCCAGGGGAAATTTGCAGATGACACAAAACTTGGAAGTATACTGAACAGTGAGGAGGATAGTGATAGACTTCAAGGGGACATAGACAGGCTGGTGGAATGGGCAGACATGTAGCAGATGAAATTTAATGCTAAAAAGTGCAAAGTGATACATTTTGGTAGGAAGAACGAGGAGGGGCAATATAAACTAAAGGGTACAATTCTAAAGGGGGTGCATGAACAAAGAGACCTGGGGGTATGTGTGCACAAATCACTGAAGGTGGCAGGGCAGGTTGAGAAAGCAGTTATAAAAGCATACAGGCTCGTGGGCTTCATAAATAGAGGCATAGAGTACAAAAGCAAGGAAGTTATGATGAACTTTTATAAAACACTGGTTTGGCCTCAACTAGAGTATTGTGTCCAATTCTAGGCACCATACTTTAGAAAGGATGTTCAGGCCTTAGAGAGGGTGCAGAAAAGATTTGTAAGAATGGTTCCAGGAATGAGGGACTTCAGTTACGTGGATAGACTGGAGAAACTGAGGTTGTTCTCCTTAGAGTAGAGAAGGTTGAGAGGAGATTTGATACAGGTGTTCAAAATCATGATGGATCTAGACAGAGTAGATTGAGCGAAACTGTTCCCATTGGTGGAAGGGTCGAGAACCAGAGGACACAGATTTAAGGTGATTGGCAGAAGAACCAAAGGCGATATGAGGAAAAAGTTTTTTACGCAGCGAGTGGTAAGTATCTGGAATGCACTGCCTGAAAGGGTGATGGAGGCAGACTCAATCGTGGCTTTCAAAAGGGAGTTGGAGAAGTACCTGAAGGAAAAATTTTTGCAGGGCTACAAGGAAAGGGCGGGGGAGTGGGACTAGCTGAAGCGCTCTTGCAGAGAGCCGGCATGAGCTCGACGGGCCGAATGGCCTCTTTCTGTGCTGTAACCATTCTATCATTCTAAGAGCCAGGAATAAATTTACCAAATATTTTTTAATCAAAGCAAAAAAACATGCAGGATTTCACAACAAAAGGAGAGATTTGTAGGGCTATGGGGAAAGAGTAGGAGGGAGTGGGACTAATTGAATAGCTCTTTCAAAGAGCCGGCACAGGTACGATGGGCTGAATGGCCTCCTTCTGTGCTGTACGATTCTATGTCATTCTGCTTTGTAGATAGAAGAAAGCCACAGTAAGGAGTGTGTGGATATTTTAGATCCAGTTCTCGGAGGACACAGCCCCAGTTCAATCTTGTCCAGCAAAACCAACACTCCCTTTTCAAAACTGGCACAGAAAAGCCATTGGAATACAAATGAGGAACAGAACAGTCCCGGGAGTGTTCCGCTGTTCAGGCACATTCTTGAGTGTGCTCGGTGTTGGCACAAACGCTACGTGGGAGAGTTCAACTGCTTTGCGGAGGCAATATTTTACAGCACACCTCCCCTCACCTGAATGAGCGTGAAGACACATCTTGCTCTGTCTGAACAAAGTGGAGTGATGCTTCTCCTCCAGTATCACCGTCCTGCCTTGCCTTAAAACCCTCGGACTCGGTTTAACTCATTGCCAGCAAAGAAATTCAGGCTGGTAAATATCCCCCAGGGACATAATATTTTCAGCATTCGGCCCAACTGGTCTATGCTGGTGTTTATGCTCCACGTGGGCCATAAGTGAATGGTGTCAGTACGATAGCACCCTGATGCTGCTGTACTTCAAGTGATGCCACTCTGGAGCTACTGGAATAGAACTGGGCAAACACACTGCAAGGTGCTGGCAGGATGATGCCAGGCATCAAACGAGCAAACAGGCAAAAGCAGCTCATTATTTCTCACGACATTATTATTATTATTTCACCTTTGATCAAGTGCCAGGGCTGATCTCGGCCGAGGCAGTGACTCAGATTGGCAGCGACTCAGATTGGCAGCAGCTGCCCCAGAAGTGCTTTACCTACGTTGGGGCTAAGGCACGTTGGTGGTGGCACAATGCAGAGGGAGCTTTATTCAGCGACTGACTGAGGGAGCCGACAGTGAGCACCTGAAATGGGAACGTCAGCATTTGTATTCCACAAGTTATAAGCTCAAACATTCAACACTTCAACAAAAGGTTAGGCACAAGGCATTATGGAGCAGGTGAGCTAATGGCCACTCTGCCCTTTGAGGGTTAGCAGTCAGAAGCAACACTGATCAGAGTTTTTGGGGATGGGAGTGGGACAGAAGTACTATCTTTGTGCATCATGTTTACGACTATTTTATATTAGTACGCTTTTAATCAAAAATGTACATCATAGGTCAGTTAAACTTGTGACACTGTATTTAAAAAAGTCTTTTCTAAAAAAAAGTATCACTAACTCACACAAGTATGACCCAGTGCAGCGAATCTCAAAGCTGATGAGACAGGCCTGTGACCAGTGATGCGACAAGGACGCTGCCAGTGTCCCCTCACATTGACCAAATATCAGCAAAAAAATACCACACCAATTGGTTAGAGAGCCACGGCAGGTAAATGGAGTTAAGATACGGGGGGGGGGGGGGGGTGCTACATGGCCTCCTCCTGTTTATAACGTCACGCCCCTGGAACATGAATTACAGTCAGGATCTCAACACAGGAAGTAAGGAACATAGAAAAGTCAATGGTTAAGGAAACAATTCGTGTAAATGAGACTAGAATCTCCAGTACAGTTCAGGAAAGGTCTCTGATAACTACTGGAAAACAAGTGTTTAAAGCATTTAAAGAAAGGCAAATGGGCCTTATCACAGGCTCAGGGCATTTCAAAGCAGTTCATAGGCTAAACAGGCTGGGGTTGTTTTCCTTGGAGCAAAGAAGGCTGAGGGGGGACCTGATAGAGGTGTACAAAATGATGAGGGGCATAGATAGGGTAGATAAAGAGGAACTTTTCCCCTTAGTAAGGGGGTCAATAACAAGGGGGCATAGATTCAAGGTAAGGGGCAGGAGGTTTAGAGGGGATTTGAGGAGGAACTTTTTCACCCAGAGGGTGGTTGAAATCTGGAACTCACTGCCTGAAAGGGTGGTAGAGGCAGGAACTCCCATAACATTCAAGAAGCATTTGGCTGAGCACTTGAAATGCCATTGCATACAAGGCTATGGACCAAATGCTGGAAAATGGGATTAGACTGGACAGGGATTGATGGACGGCGCAGACACGATGGGCCGAAGGGCCTCTTTCTGTGCTGTATAACTCTATATTCAATAAATTACTTTTTTTGAAGTGTAGTTACAGTTGTTATGTAGTTAAACGCAGCAGCCAATTGTATAGTTCGTGTATTATTTCTCAAACGGATGGGTTTGTGATATAACCTTGTACCTGCTTATCCAGTGATGAGATTTTACACCGAGATTGTGAGAATCAAAATGGTAAACGGAGATATTCGGTGCTGCTCCAGAAACAGGTTGTTTTGGGTACACAAGGGCCCTCTCTGGTATACACAGGGGCAGGCAGTACCTGGACTGCACTCAAAGTGCAGGCTTTTGTAGAATCCAAACTTCCGTTACTTTACTCACCCAACACCTCCAGAGATGACAGGAGTCTCATTCCCTGCACCAACAATATCAAAAAGTACAATGAAACATGTTCGGGTTTTTCTTTAGTTAAATGAAAAAAAACATGATACTTACATTGAATTGTAAATTCTAGTATAAAAATAGGGTGAGAAACACTTTGTTTCTTGTACTTTACTGAAGTACCCTTGTCTCTGTTCTCCCGACAGCTTTTAGATCATTCCACAGAACAGAGGTTTTACTTTACAATCAGAAATGTGTTCGCAGTGTCTGACACTAAAATATGTCACCAGAAAAATGCACTACTTGCAGTTTAACGAGGGCTCTTTTGGGAGACATGACGAGCTGCTTAGTGGGGTAGAAGGACAATGGGCCCCGAAGAACAAAGAGGTAGCAAGAGGACAGCAGAGCTTGACCAGATATTGAGACGGGAAGGTGCAGAGCTAAACACACTGGTGTTACCTGTGCTTGGCCAATTAGGGAGTGTGTCAAGCTAACTTTCAACAGCTCAGACTGGTCAAGTCTCCTGTCCAGTGGATACTTTTAACAGCTGTAGCAAGGAAGGCCCATTCTTGCACGATTGCTACATGTCTTGTCGAAATACTTGGGCAGCACAGGCTGCTTATTCAGTTCTTCTACCTTTAAAGCAGATTGCTCCTCCTCCCCCGCCACCCCCCAAAGATAGCCGTGAATAAAATCCCACAGGGCGGCAGATCAGCGCTCGTCCCCCTCGCGGAGCTCCACCTCTAGGACACCGCCCTCTCTGTACACCGCTGTCTCCCGCTATTTTTGCCTGGCCAGTGCTTTGTAGATGGCAAGTCCCAGGAAAGCAACGACAGTGGCTCCCAACGTGATTCGCAGCCAGAAGGACGAGATGCTGAGCTCGGCCTCGTTCAGGTCACTGCAGAAGATGCGAGAGAAAGGTCAGTGAGGAGAAAGGGGAGAAAGCTGTGGTGAGTGGGTGTAATAACGCAAAGCGACTAAGGTTGCAGCATCTGTGAATGTGCAAATAGTACGTGATCATCACATGAAAATCATCACATGAAAATCATCAATGTGAATGCATGCTTCCTGGGGAAGGGCTCAAAACACCTCCGTTCTCAGGCAATCATACCTTGCCCAACCCATGGAAGGCTTTGTGGGAAGGTTGGCTACTGGGAGAACTAACTTACGTGTCATGATGACACCTGTGCATTGCCCCGAACCATCCCCCTCCAAAGCAGAGCTACCGTGAGGCACCTGGTGGACCATTGAGCAGACAGCGGAGGTATCTGCACCGCAGTTGCCATGTGGTCAATAGCAGATTGTAGTGCAGGCAATTCAGTCATGGCATCCCCCACATTGGTGTTGGCAGAAACCTGGCAGTCTGGGCACCTTCCCTGTAACCAGACCATGTTTGGGTGTCCCTCAGATTCCAGTGACTGGTGAACACGTTCAGGCTCGGGAGCCATGCTCTTTCTGAAAGCTGGACCTGTGAAGTCCAAATCCTAAAGCGACAATGCACTTGAGGTTTATAAGATGATGAAGGGAATAGATAGTGCTCGAGTTGACAGCTTGTTCCAACTAAATAGGTTAGGGAGAACCAGGGGTCACAATCTCAAGTTATGCAAGGCCGGATCTAGGTTAGATGTCAGGAGGTGGTTCTTTTCCCAGAGAATAGTGGACCTCTGGAACAGGCTGCCGGTTCGTGCAGTGGACTCAGATTTGTTGAATTCCTTCAAGCGAGAGCTGGACCGGTTTTGGCTGGGGCGGAGATCACCTCTTGCAAGAGGTAGACACTTTAATCAGGGCAAGGGTGGTCCAACCATCCAACTCATCCACCTCTACCCCATGCTCACCCTACCGATACTCAATCTTTCTCTTCACTCCTCCAATCCCAATCATTTTTCTTCCCCATTCACACCCTCAACCTGCCCTCTGGTACAACTCAAGGACAACCCTGCAACCCCCACCCCCCCCCCCCCCAAACACACAATCTAGCCCCACTCCCAATTACACCTATACACTAATCCCTTCCCAAATCAGATTACCTGCCCACCAATCCCACGGCAACCCAACCCCACCTCGTAGGGAGACCAGTGCCCACCAGCACCGACAGAAGCACAAAGTGTCCTCACCCCTTGCAACAGTTCTCTGGCAAAGCTGGGAATATTCCCGAATACTCACGGGAAGGCTGCGGCGTGCGCGAGCCGGGAGTAGATCTGCGAGTTTGTTACTTCGTCGTTGTTGCAGCTGAAGTGGAACGGGGCTGGGAGTCTGTGCTTGTAGCAGAATTCTACAGGCGTGATCCCGTGTTCCTGCTTTTGTTCTGGCAAATCAGACTTCGATGCCACAAAGATGCAGGGGATTCTGCTCTCCATGTAGTGTTCCTGCGGAGATGCAAACCGTGAATGTAACAGAAACTTAACTGGACCAGCCACATAAAGCTCCCAACAAATTGCAATGTGATAATGACCAGATAATGTTTTTAGGTATTGGTTGAGGGATAAATATTGTCCAGAACACCGAGGAAAACTCCCCTGCTCTTCTTCGGTATAGTGTCATGGGCTCTTTTACACCCACTTTTAAAGTTGGTTTAACGCATTGGAATATCCTGAGAGAGATAAGAAAACGCTGTATAAATACAAGTCTCTCGTTGCTTATTCCTGAGTCTGCAATCTCCCTGGAGTGCACAGGTACGACAGAGGCATATAACTCTTCCTCGAGCCTGTTCCAGTGACAGCCAGAACCTGCTCTGTTATTTATGTCAATCAGACAGCAGCTCTGAGCTCACCTTGTAAATACTGGCACAGTAGTTGAAGGATTTGGTATCAGTGATATCGTACATCAGACAGGCAACATCACATGCAGCATTGGAGGCTTTCAGGAACTCCGTGTCAACATCCACCTCATGTAGCTAGGGCATAGAGAGGCACCAGTGAGCATATATATATATTGCTGGACACAGAGAGGACATACAGACAGTCAGAAACAGGGAGAGATAGAGCTGGGACAGAGGCATACATAAAGACACAGGGTCAGTACGCACACACACACACAGCGCCAGGCAGAGAGCGAGAGAGACAGGCAGAGAGCGAGAGACAGAGACACAAACACAAACAGAGGTACACACACAGAGTTTGAGAAAGCAGTGTACTGCAATAACATTAACATGTATTTAAAGTGCTCAGGTGGTCATGTTAATGGCAGTATTTGTGCTGGAAGGAATTTATTGCAGCTTTGACACTAATCCCCCGTCGCCTGTTATTCTAAGGCCCCAGCTTGTTGAGTGACCTGGTGCTCACTATTAAATACTTGTCCTGGTTATTGATTTGCACAGTGTTGATTGTGAAGTCAGAGACATCGCCGCCCATCTCGCTCTGCGTCTGAAACAAAACGACAAAGAACTTGTAAAGAAGCATCAGAACTCTGCATTATTGCAGTATGAACTTCGGATTTGTTTGGCACTGCCGTGTGTAATGTGAACACTCTCGGGATGTGGGCAACACTGGCAAGGCCGCATTTATTGCCCATCCTGGTTGCCTTGGTGCACCTTTTCCTTGAAGCACTGCAGTCCGTGTGGTGATGGTGTTAGGTAGGGAATTCCAGGATTCTGAAGCAGCATCATAACTTCATTTATATCGTGCTTTTAACGTAGTAAAACATCCCAAGGCGCTTCACAGGAGCATATCAGACAAAATTTGACATCGAATCACAGAAAGAGATATTAGGACAGATGACCAAATGCTTGGTCAAAGATGTAGGTTTTAAGGAGCGTCGTAAAAGGAGGAAAGATAGGTAGAGAGGCAGAGAAGTTTAGGGAGGGAATTTCAGAGATTAGGGCCAAGGCAGGTAAAGGCACGGCCACCAATGGTGGAGCGATTAAAATCAGGGACGCACAAGAGGCCAGACTTAGAGGAGTGCAGAGATCTGGGAGGGTTGTAGGGCTGGAGGAGATTACAGAGTTGGGGAGGGGCAAGGCCATGGAGGGATTTGAAAACAAGGATGAGAATTTTAAATTCAGATGTGGGCACGCAGAGAGCGCGAGGCAGACTCTGGGCAAACTTCCCTCGCTTGAATCAACCTCATGTACATGGGTTAGTACCACTGAGGGAGTGAGGGGGCAAGATCAACCCCTCACTTAGATGTCTAATCACAGGGTTATTAAACCTACCTCCAAGCTCCGCCCCAGGAAGGCCTGCAGGAACGCCGTTTTCCCAGTGCCCTTCGGTCCGATCACTTTACACAGGAACACATTTCTCTGAGTCTGACCTTTCTCCAGATCCAGCTTCTTACCCCGAGTGACTGAAATGGTGTTATTTTAAAATAAAAAGCATTAGCCTTTCAGTGTGAGGACGGCTAGCGAAATATCTGCGATTGCTGCAGCAACACTAATCACGGGAATCAGCCACGGGCGTTACACGGGAGCAGGGGAGTGGCTGGATTCCATTTACTCCACTCCTGAAGAGGCTGCCTCGCATGGAGGATTGGTTCCGCAGGTCCTCCCAAGGGGCCATTTCTCATGCAAGCGGGCTATTTGACTGCAGGGTGCGTCGGAGCTATGTCCTCACACAGGAACAGGAGGAGGCCATTCATCCCCTCAAGTCTATTCCGCCATTCAATTAGATCGTGGCTGGTTAGTATCTTAACTCCATTTACCCGCCTTGGTCCCGTATCCCTTAATAGCCTTACCCAACAAAAGTTCATCAATCTCAGTTTTAGAAATTTTCAATTGACCCCCAGTATCCTCAGCTGTTTGGGGGTGAAGTATTCCAGATTTCCATTACTCTTTGTGTGAAGAAGTGTTTCTTAACGTCGCCCCTGAACGGCCTAGCTCTAATTTTAAGGTTATGCCCCCTTGTTATGGATTCCCCACCAGAGGAAATAGTTTCTCTCTATCTACCCAATCAACACCTTAATGAGATCACCCCTTAATCTTCTAAACTCGAGGGACATTCACACATGGTAACAGAGACCTGGCTGATCTTTCCCCTCCCCAGCCCAGGGATACTGAGAGCAATTATATATCTATTTGAGTTCGGCTCCTCCCCTCCAACTCCCGGAATCAGGACTCTGAGGCCCCCACAATATTACCACCATCTCAGCCTGTGGTGAGGCAGGCTGTAGACAGTGTCCCACTCAGCCAGGTGTTGTTCCCTACCTGTGACGGCTGCAGTCTGGGATTCTTGCTCCATGATGGTGGTGTATCCCAGGTATCCCAGATATTCCATACAGCGATGGACATCCAAGTAGGCTGTGAACCTACCGTGGAGAGAGCAGAGTGGAGTGAGGGGCTGCTCAGTTAATGCAGAGTTCAGGCCAGGCGGCAAACATCAGCCATTTCAATTCAAAAGGGTCTCAGATCGGAGGGAGACAATTTAGGTTTACAGTACCTCCAAAAGTAACATTCAAAATTAAAGTATTTTTCCGCAAGGTTGTGCACCAGCCCTGCTGAGTGAGGAAGAGGTATTTTTATGCAGTGAGTTATGAGATCTGGAATGCGCTGCCTGAAAGGGTGGTGGAAGCAGATTCAGTCGTAACTTTCAACAGGGAATTGGATATATAGTTGAAAAGAAAAAATGTGCAGGGCTGTGGGGAAAGGGAAGGAGAGTGGGACTAATTGGAGAGCTCTTTCAAAGAGCCAGCACAGGCACGGTGTGCCGAATGGCCTCCTTCTTCTATAGGAGACAACAACATGCAACATGTAACTGGGTTGATCCGACTCTAAACACATTCATTGAGCCCATCTTCCAACACAGGATGGTCCTAAATGCCTGGCCTCTTGCTCAGCAACAGTCCTTGGATTCCCTTTCCTTTAATTCTCCTTTCCTGTTTTACTCGGTTTTCCTTCCTTTCCGACCTTGAACTTCATTCCCTTTTGCACACTTTCTTCTTCCATCCTTTGCCTTTGCTTTATTTATTAAAGCTTTTTATTTTGTTTCTCACATTCTCCCCTGTCCTTTGACTGTGTTTCTATTAATCTAATCCACGGAACGGTGCGACTCTTGGCTGCCGTGGCATGCAGGAATTCTATAATGTGATTCTACACCCCCATCTAGTGTATCGGCAGGCTGCATTTTAAATGGGAGGGAGGACAAGAGCAGTAGGAGGCAGGGCTGGGGAGTGATGGTGGGGGACGGGGGTGGGGTGGGGGAATGATGGGTAGGGGTGGGGTGGGTGGGAGAGACGGTAATGGGGAGGGGGAAGGGGTGGGAGTAATAGGAGGGGGCCCAACAATCCTGTCCCTCTTTCATAAATCACAAACCCACATGGCTACCTGCCCAGCAGATCCCTTAATCTCGTTTCTCCCTAGAAATGCATCCATCGGCACTGAAAGAAAAGAAAGATTTGCATTTACACAGCACTTCTCATGTCCTCGGAACATCCCAAAGCACTTTTCAGCCAATTAAGTACTTTTGAAGTGTAGTCACTGTTGTAATGTAGGAAATGCAGCAGCCAATTTGTGCACAGCAAGCTCCCACAAACAGCAATTAAATAAATGACCAAATCATCTGTTTTAATGATGTTGGTTGAGGGATAAATATTGGCCAGGACACCAGGGAGAACTCCCCTACTCTTGTTCGAAATAGTGCCGTGGGATCTTTTACATCCACCCGAGGGGGCAGACGAGGCCTCAGTTTAACATCTCATCCGAAAGACGGCACCTCCGACAGTGCTGCACTCCCTCAGTACTACACTGGAGTGTCAGCCTGGATTATATGCTCAAGTCTCTAGAGTAGGGCTTGAGCCCACAACCTTCTGACTCAGGCGAGAGAACCGCGGCTGACACTTTAGCAGTCTTACTGGTTAAACAGTCCACTGCAGTACTATCTGGGAAGAAAATCTCCCAACTTCTAATTTTTCTTTTACTTGTCTCTCGTGGTATATGAACCCTTTAGCTCGGTCCGATTTACTTAACCTCCTGAGGCAGTCAATCAGACAGGTGATACCCGTGAGGGGATTGAGCTCCGAGAACTCCCTCAGTAAATATGAAGAGTGCCGGCAGAATGCACGCAGTTACAGACAAGCACTTACGTCCAGTGGCACAGGTAGCCGTGAAGAGTGATCCAGCCCCTCTTGTCTGTGCACACCGTGTTAAAGACCTCTGGGCCCCAGGGGAAGTAGGGAAACACACTGAATAAATTCTTCAGCTCAATTGGAGAGAGGACGCCATCGTTATCCTGTGCGCAGGGAAATCACAGGTGAGACAGGAGGCATGCCGCAAGCAACCCACCCCCATGCATGCTGCGGGTCTCGGGGAAAGCTACTTACTGCATCGTATTTCTCAAAGACGTGCTGGAGGAACAGGTAGGTGCAGTGATTCAACTCAGTGGTACAGTCGGTGGGAACTCGCAGCCTGCAAGGAAATATTCAGCTAGGTGATTTACAGATTCTTGCAAAAGTCCACAGACGTGATTTATACCCGTTACTAACGCAATGACCGCCACTGTTGGGTTAAAGGTCAACATGTTCCACGGTATAAATCGAGAGGTTGGGAGAGGGGCAGAGACATCCAGTTGTATAGTTGCGGCTGAGGACTATTTCATCATGATATGAATTTGATAGAGTTCTTAATCCGGCTCCATCAGGCCAGCTTGAAGCCAGTTTCTGAATCAATAGCTCTTCTACTTTAGGTTCAGATTCATGGAACATAGAAACAACAGCCACGAAGAGCCAAACCGTCCCTCCATCCCAAGTGCTTTGTGTTTCTTTGTAGAAATTACCAACAGCCCCATGTGGGGGTTAGATATCGAGTTAAGTTTCTCAGTTTGCAACATTAATTCCTCTAATTGCCAGTCTGCTCGCTGCGCCCGTCTGCACCAGCAACACCCACCCGCCACGCCATCTGCCCACCAGCAACATCAACATCTGTCTGTGTGTTCCATCCTGGACTCGAAGACCGACGAGCCCAGGAGCGTGACCGTAACATTCTACACCATTAGCCGACAGGTGCTTTTACCAATACTTACTGCGGGTGGAGGTAGTCATCTGTCAGTTCTAAGTTATCGTCGTAGCCGAACTTCCGTAGCACTGTCCAGGTAGTCTCGTGTCTGCCTCGTTGGATAAACAACATGTTCAGGAACAGGAAACCTGGGGTGGGGGGGGTGGGGAAGAGGAGAGGACACACAGGGTTCAGTCAGACGGGAGCAGTGTGTCCAAACTGACAGCCATGTCTGTGTAAATCAGAAACCATGACCTCATTAACCGGGAGTATGTCACAGCCTTGCACTCCACTCGACACTCTATAGTTCAGGCGCAGATTAATCAGGGCACAGCATGATGGTGGATCCCACAATCAATTCAAACAAAAATCCTAAATGGCTGTCCTCACAATCACAACAGTGCTGCTTTCAATGAGCAATGGGGAGGGGGGAAGCGGGTGGAGAGGGGAGTGCGGGGAAGAGAATGCTGGGAACTGCGCCTAGCCTCAGAAGGGGCGAGCAGGCAGGGGTCTCATCAGTCACCTTGTGCGGAATCTTGAAATTCGTTGATAGATTTCTAGACACAAAAGACATCAAGGGGTATGGGGAGAGAGTGGGAATTTGATATTGAGATAGAGGATCAGCCATGATCATATTGAATGGTGGAGCAGGCTCGAAGGGCCAAATGGCCTACTCCTGCTCCTATTTTTCTATGTTTCTATAACAGCTATCCTGGGGCCTGTCCCTGCATTGCTGTCTTCAAGAAATGGTTTATTCGTCTATTACTAATTATTACTCCCATTAATAATTATAAAAATTTAATTTGAAGATTGAACAGACACCCATCATGCTCTCTCTTTCTTTGAAAGAGCTATCCAATTAGTCCCACTGCTCTGCTCTTTCCCCACAGCCCTACAAACTTCTCCCCTTCTAGTATTTATCCAATTCCCTTTTGAAAGTTACTATTGAATCTGCTTCCAACACCTTTTCAGGCAGCGCATTCCAGATCACAACAACTCGCTACGTAAAATAATCTAATTTCCCCCTCTGGTTGTTTTGCCAATTATCTTAAATAAGCCTCTCCCACATATCGGATCTGGATCACACATACTTACTTCAATCAGAAGATTGAAGTCTCCAGGAATGGTGTGCAAGATCTCAGCTGCCAGCCTATTCTGAGCAGATGAAGTCCCCTTTAACTGTATGGCTCAGATATGGTTCGAGTCCGCTCCACGAGCCTCCACTCAGCAGACTGAACATTGCAAATCTCACAGAATTGGGGATAAAAAGAGCTAGTGGCAGCATGGATACGAAATTGGCTAAGTGACAGGAAACAGTAATGGTGAACGGTTGGTTATCGGACTGGAGGAAGGTATAGAGTGGTGTTCCCCAGGGGTCGGTACTAGGACCACTGCTTTTCTTGATATATATTAATGACTTGGATGTGGGTGTACAAGACACAATTTCAAAATTTGCAGATGACACAGAACTTGGAAGTATAATGAACAGTGAGGAGGATAATGATAGACTTCAAGGGGACATAGATAGGCTGGTGGAATAGGCAGACACGTGGCAGATGAAATTTAACAGAAAAGTGCGAAGTGATACATTTTGGTAGGAAGAACGAGGAGAGGCAATATAAACTTGTGGTAAACCACTGTTAACCTGTACATGCCTGTGTGGTAAACCACTGTTAACCCTGTACAAGTCCAGGCATGTCTCAGCCCCTGGCTCCACCCCTAAGCCCGGGTATAAAGGTGACTCACCACCCTTCCCCCGGTAACTCTTAGGATGGATTCACTAGCAGAGGCATGCTCTAGTTCTTAGTCAATAAAAGCCTACTTCATATAAGTCCATTTCGTAGCCTTTGGTATTGTTGATAGCGCATCAATTTTATTGACTAATTTTCAACATGGAGCAAATCTTGAAGCCGGAACGTTTAGACCTGGATCCTCAAGCAGCAGATGCAGCCAATAACTTTGAACACTGGCTGAGCTGTTTCGAAGCCTTCCTGGAGGCCTCCAGCACTACTGTCACTACAGATGACGCGAAACGGCTTGTCTTGAACTCACAGGTGAGCCACCGAGTCTACTCGATCATCCGAGACGCCACTACTTACGCGGCCGCCATCGCGACGCTAAAGGAACAATACGTGAGACCTGTTAACGAGGTCTACGCCAGACACCTCCTGGCTACCCGAAAACAGCGCCCCGGGGAATCGGGCGCTGAATATTTACTGGCACCGAGAGTCCTCGGCCGGGACTGTAATTGCAAAGCGGTGACGGCCAAGGAATGCACGGAAGACCTGATCCGAGACGCCTACGTAGCCGGCATCAGGTCCAACTATACTCGGCAGAGGCTGCTGGAACAGAGGGGGCTCGACCTGCAGAAGACGGTGGCCCTCACTAACTCGTTAGACGTGGCCCTCCAGAACATGGACGTCTACCCCCCTGACCGGATGGCCACGTGGATGCCATGGGAGCAGCCATCTTGGGACCCGGTAAGGCCACAAGCCGCCAGCAGCCCAACTACAGCGGCAATGACCAGAGGCCAGAAATGCTACTTCTGCGGCCAGGCCAAGCACCCCAGACAGCAATGCCCAGCAAAGGACGCGACCTGCTCCAAATGCGGCAAGAAAGGCCACTACGCGAGAGTGTGCAAGGCGAAATCGACCCCCAATTCCAGCAGCGCCGCGTGTGAACCGTACAGGCCGCCATTTTGGACCCCACCAACCACGTGTGAGCCGTGCAGGCCGCCATTTTGGACACCACCAGCCGAGGGGGAGCCGCCATCTTGGACACCATCTCGGGACCAGACCCTCGGCGCGGGCGAATACTACAGCGACCTACCGACCTCGACGATGGCCTCCATCACCCTGGACCAATCTAGGCCCCATCAACTAGCTAGGTCCATGATGAACGTAAAGGTAAATGGCCATGCCACAAATTGCCTTTTCGACTGCGGAAGCACGGAGAGCTTCATCCACCCCGACACGGTGCGACGCTACTCCCTATCGGTTATGCGCACACGCCACCAGGTCTTTATGGCCTCAAAGTCCCATACGGCGGACGTCAGCGGCTACTGTGTCTCGCGACTCTGACAGTGAACGGCGTGGAGTACAGAGAGTTTAAATTCCTCGTCCTGCCACAGCTCTGCGCTCCCGTACTGCTAGGATTAGACTTCCAGTGCCATCTGGAGAGCGTCATGATGGCATACGGCGGGCCCCTGCCCCCACTTACAGTCTGCAGCCAGCAGAATTTAAACACGGCACCGCGCAAAGTATGCAGCCTGTCCACCCTGAAGGTCAAACCCCCCCCCGTTGTTTGCTAACCTCGCCAAAGACTGCAAGCCAATTGCTACTAAAAGCAGGCGGTACAGTGCCGGGGATAGGAGCTTTATTAAATCAGAAGTACAAAGACTCCTGAGGGAAGGGATTATCGAGGGCAGCACCAGCCCATGGTGAGCCCAAGTGGTGGTAGTAAAGACCGGCGAAAAACAGCGCCTGATAATTGATTACAGCCAGACGATCAATCGATACACGCAATTAGACGCATACCCACTTCCCCGCATATCTGACATGGTCAACCAGATAGCACAATACCGGGTATTCTCGACGATTGATCTGAAGTCGGCATACCACCAGCTCCCCATCAGGCCTGAGGACCGCCAGTACACGGCCTTCGAGGCTGACGGTCGCCTCTACCACTTCCTCCGAGTCCCCTTCGGCGTCACCAACGGGGTCTCGGTCTTCCAAAGGGAGATGGACTGGATGGTTGACCAGAACGCGCTGCAGGCCACCTTCCCCTATCTAGACAACGTCACCATCTGCGGCCATGACCGGCAGGACCACGACGCCAACCTAGAAAAATTCCTCCGTACGGCCCAACGGCTGAATCTGACATACAACAGAGAAAAATGTATGTTCCGCACCGCGCGCCTCGCTATTCTTGGCTGCTTGGTGGAAAACGGAGTCATCGGCCCCGACCGAATGCGCCCCCTCCTGGAACTACCCCCCCCCCCCCCCCACTGCCTAAAAACCCTGAAGAGATGCCTAGGGTTCTTCTCTTACTACGCCCAGTGGGTGCCCAACTATGCGGACAAAGCCCGGCCTCTCATCAAGTCAACCTCCTTCCCCCTGACGGCAGAGGCCCGTGCGGCCTTCACCCTCATAAAAGAGGACATTGCGAAGGCCACAATGCACGCAGTGGATGAGTCCATCCCTTTCCAAGTGGAGAGCGATGCATCCGACTTCGCCCTAGCCGCAACCCTTAACCAGGCGGGGAGACCCGTGGCCTTCTTTTCACGGACCCTCCAGGGCCCCGAAATTCGACACTCCTCAGTCGAGAAGGAGGCCCAGGCGATAGTGGAGGCTGTACGGCACTGGAGGCATTACCTGGCCGGTAAACGTTTCACCCTGCTCACTGACCAACGGTCAGTAGCATTTATGTTTAACAACAGACAAAGGGGGAAAATCAAAAATGATAAGATATTGCGGTGGAGGATCGAGTTATCCACCTACAACTATGATATCTTATACCGGCCCGGGAAACTTAATGAGCCCCCAGACGCCCTATCCCGTGGGACATGTGCCAACGCACAAGTCGATAGGCTACGGACCCTCCACAATGATCTCTGCCACCCGGGGGTCACCAGGTTCTTCCACTTTATTAAAGCTCGCAACCTGCCTTACTCCATCAAGGAGGTCAGGACCATGACCAGGAACTGCCAGGTCTGCGCCGAATGCAAACCGCATTTTTATAGGCCAGACAGGGCACACCTGATTAAAGCCACCCGCCCCTTCAAACGTCTCAGCGTCGATTTCAAGGGGCCCCTTCCCTCCTCTGACCGCAACGCGTACTCCCTCAATACTATTGACGAGTACTCCCGTTTCCCCTTCGCCATCCCCTGCCTGGACATGACCAGCGCCACAGTCATCAGGTGCCTCCACGACCTGTTCGCCATATTTGGCTTCCCCAATTACATCCACAGCGACAGGGGCTCGTCGTTCATGAGCGACGAGCTGCGCCAGTACCTGCTCGCGAAGGGCATAGCCACGAGCAGGACTACCGGCTACAACCCCCGGGGTAACGGACAGGTAGAGAGGGAGAACGCAACGGTGTGGAAGACCGCCATGCTCGCCCTAAAATCCAAGGGCCTCCCAATCTCCCGCTGGCAAGATGTCCTCCCCGATGCGCTCCACTCCATACGATCACTGCTCTGTACTGCCACAAACGCCACCCCTCACGAGAAGATGTTCGTCTTCCCCAGGAAATCCACCTCGGGGACATCACTACCGCCATGGCTGACGTCTCCGGGACCCGTCCTGCTCAGGAAACACGTGAGGAGCCATAAGACGGACCCCCTGGTCGAAAAGGTTCACCTCCTCCACGCCAACCCACAGTACGCCTACGTGGCGTATCCTGACGGGCGGGAGGACACAGTCTCAATTCGAGACCTCGCACCCTCAGGTACCACCCGAAACACCATCGATCACCATCCACTACCTCCACCCACCACCACTACCCACGACGCACCACCGGGGTGTCTACCACGAACTGACGACATGCCGGTGCCATCCCTACCCCGAGAGGACGACACGCCAGTGCTCCGTCCCACGCGAGAAGCGGCCGCGGGCAAAGAACCGCCGCAACCGGCACCACGAAGATCATTACGGCAGACAAGACCCCCGGAGAGACTTTCGTATACGAACTTTTGAAACACTTCACCCCGCCGGACTCTTTTTTAAACGAGGGGTGAATGTGGTAAACCACTGTTAACCTGTACATGCCTGTGTGGTAAACCACTGTTAACCCTGTACAAGTCCAGGCATGTCTCAGCCCCTGGCTCCACCCCTAAGCCCGGGTATAAAGGTGACTCACCACCCTTCCCCCGGTAACTCTTAGGATGGATTCACTAGCAGAGGCATGCTCTAGTTCTTAGTCAATAAAAGCCTACTTCATATAAGTCCATTTCGTAGCCTTTGGTATTGTTGATAGCGCATCAAAACTAAAGGGTACAATCCTGAAGGAGGTGCATGAACAGAGAGACCTGGGGGTATATGTGCACAAATCATTGAAAGTGGCAGGGCAGGTTGAGAAAGCGGTTAAAAAAGCATACGGAATCCTGGGCTTCATAAATAGAGGCATAGAGTACAAAAGCAAGGAAGTTATGATGAACCTTTATTAAACACTGGATCAGCCTCAATTGGAGTATTGTGTCCAATTCTGGGCACCACATGGTTCCAGGGATAAGGGACTTCAGTTATGTGGATAGACTGGAGAAGCTGGGGTTGTTCTCCTTAGAGTAGAGAAGGTTGAGAGGAGATTTGATAGAGGTATTCAAAATCATGAGGGGTCTAGACAGAGTAAATAGAGAGAAACTGTTCCCATTGGCGGAAGGGTCGCGAACCAGAGGACACAGATTCAAGGTGATTGGCAGAAGAACCAAAGGTGACATGAGGAAAAACTGTTTTACGCAGCGAGTGGTTAGGATCTGGAATGCACTGCCCGAGAGGGTGGTGGAGGCAGATTCAATCATGGCTTTCAAAAGGGAATTGGATAAATACCTGAAGGAAAAAAATTTGCAGGTCTACGGGGAAAGTGCAGGGGAGTGGGACTAGCGGAAGTGCTATTGCAGAGAGTCGGCATGGGCTCGACGGGCCGAATGGCCTCCTTCTGTGCTGTAACCATTCTATGATTCTATGATAAAGGAACCCCTGGCCCCTTGGAAGAAATTGAACATCTAAACAAGAAACTGCGTTATATCTGTGTTGTGGGTTTCAGTCACAAACCGCTTACCACTTAAAGTCAGCCCGTCGTCCAGGATTCCATCAGATGTGTTTTTCCAGACTACAGTTTTAACATCTTCTAAAGCTTGTGGCGATAAGGGATTCCTGAAACAGTATTTCTGAATGAAGAAATTAGAAAGTACGCAGTGAGGTCAAAACTGTGGCTGTGGATTAGCTCCTGAAATCTGTACACATTAATGGTAGATGCTTCGCCTCGGTTTGGGGTCTGTTTGCTGGTCGAGTCTCTATTCCAGCACCTAGTGATCCAGTCTCCATCACACCTGGTGGGATTCCTAGTCTGTGGCACATTCTCCAATGCATGTTCTGGAGTTCCTCCTCACTCTCTGGACCAATCTATACTACAGCACCTCAATCTGCAGTTACCAGACCTGTCTACGTTACATAAACTGGGGTCCAGTTAATTCACATCACCCACCTGCAATCTCACACTTAAAACTCACTTCAGTTACTAATTCAGCTTCTGGGTACATTTCAATCCAAACAAGTCCCTTACCAAACAAGCCCTTTAACTTAGGTCAACTTTAAAAAGGGACTCACTCGATAAGTTAAAAAGGGACTGCAGGCTAGCAAATCTCCTCTCATAGAACCTTTACAGCATAGTAGGCGGCAATTCGGCCCATTGTGCCTGTGCCGGCTCTTTGAAACAGCTCTCCATATAGTCTCGCTCCCCTGCTCTTTCCCCATAGCTCTGCACATTTTTCCTTTTCAAGTATTTATCCAATTGTTTTTTGAAAGTTATTATCTTCTAGTTTCTATTACTGAATCTGCTGCCACCAAACTTTCGGGCAGTACATTCCAGATCACAACAACCCACTGTGTAAAAAAAAAAAAAAAAATTCCCCTCATCTCCCCTGATTCTTTTACCAATCATCTTAAAAGGGTAGCCTGGAGGAGTTGCTGTACAGTAATAATCTAATAAGAAATTACCAACAGCTTTAGAGCAACCAAGAGCAAACATTGGAGAATCTAAAGTGCTACATCTAGAGAGATGGCCTTTCACACAGAGTTGAGGGGCCCTGGAATTCACTTCCCGGGTTAGTGGTTGAGGCAGAAAATGTCAACATTCAAGATTAGATTGAACAGGTGGATGAAGGAAAAAGGACTGAAGGGATATGGGAACAGGGTGGTTAAATGAGACACGGATTATCTGCTCACGTGGAGGGTAAACGCCGGAAAGGACTGGATGGGCCGAATGGACTGTTTCATGTTATAACTTCTATGTATAAGGGGAACCTTACTGAGGTATATAAAATATTAAATAGCATAGAGAAGATCAAAACAGATTACAGTGGGACAAAAGCACAAAACTATAAACAAATATCACAAAAATATTTACTGAAAGAGAAAAGTTTTGGAATAATCTGCAAGGCACAGTAAGAGGGACAGAAATATTCAGAATATTGATGCTATAATGGGAGGGTTTGAGTACTCGAGGGATAAGCTTCAATGGCCCAAATGGCCTTTTCTGGTCCTTAGCTGTGAAAGAAGCAGCACAGTAACTTGCATCGTAACCCTGTGCGTTACCCATTGAACAATTACCTGAAAGAAGTTCATCTCTGTGTCATTGAGGATCCCGTCACTGTCCTGGTCGGAGATGTTGAAGATCCGAGTTAGAGCTTGAACGCACGAAGATTTCAACTAAAACACACACATAGCTTCATCAGCCAGGGACAAACAGGCACTCGCACTGGGGTCAAATGCAACCCGACCCCTTAAAACCCTATTTACCAGGTAAAGGCTGTAAAGGTATTGGCTGGAGACCTGCTAAGGAATAGCAAATTAGACCCACACAAGTTTGATGAACAAATTCAGCAACAGAGAGACCTTCACGTGGCTGTGAACCCCTTCAGATGAATCAGTATGCTTTTTTTTACATTGTTCTTTTTTCCTCCCCACTTTTAAGTGTCTTCTGGCCGAGGTGCAGGCAATTATCTCTTAGCCGACAATCTACTCAACAACTTGCGAGTGACCTTTTTAAAAAAATGTATTCTCGGGATGTGGGCATCGCTGACAAGACCGGCATTTATTGCCCATCCTTAATTGCCCCGAGGTGGTGGTGAGCCGCCTTCTTGAACCGCTGCATTTGTTGTAGCAGTTTGATATAATTGAGGGGCTTGCTTGGCCACTTCAGAGGGCAGTTAGGAGTCAACCACGTTGGTGTGTGGGACTCGAGTCACATAAAGGTCCAGACCCGGTAAGGATGGCAGGTTTCCTTCCCTAAAGAACATTAGTGATCCAGTTGGGTTTTTACGACAATCCGACAGCTTCATGGTCACTTTTACTGACATCAGCTTTTTAATTCCAAATTTTTTTCAAAACCGGAATTCAAAATCTCAAATTGCTGTGGTGGGATTTGTACTCGTTTTTTCTGGATTACACGTCCAGTAAGATAACCGCGCCATACAAGGTGTTAGACTTCCAGTTTTCCCTCTCTCCCTACTACGAGGTAGGCCAGTGCTCAGTTCAGCAGTTCTGAAACCCAGTAACAGCCCTTGCAATGGCCTAATGGGGTAAAGGTATCTTTGGTGAAGCACATAGGCCAGAAGGCTCAGGTTCAATAAATGCAATCGTTCCTTCTTAAAAAACCACACAGCCACTGTGATAAGTTAAGCACAAATAAAAGAACGAACTGTCATTTAATTTTATAACACCTTTTATTACCTCAGGACGTCCCAAAGCACTTTACAGCCAATGAAGTACTTATTAAGTGTAATCACTGTTGTAACGTAGGAAATGTGGCAGCCAATTTGTGCACAGCAAGGTCCCACAAACATCAATGTGATAATGACCAGATAATTTTAGGTGTTGGTTGAGGGATCAATATTGGCCAGGACACCAGGGCGAACTCCCCTACTCCTCTTCAAATTGTGTCGTCGTGGGATCTTTTACCACCCGAGGGGGCAAACAGGGCCTCGTTTTAATGCCTCATCTGGAAGATGGCACCTCAGACTGTGCAGCACTCCCTCAGTACTGCACAGTGAGTGTCAGCCTGGATTTCTGTGCTCAAGTCCCTGGGATGGGACTTGAAACCATGACCTTCTGACTCAGAGGCGAGAGTGCTACTCACTGAACCATGGCTGACACCTTAGTAACGCAATTTCTTTGGTGGGGAGGGGAAACTACAAGTTAAATTTTGGTTGGGTAACTGTGACCATTCTGCTATTCGGTTCTATTTCATGACCTCAGATTGCATTTCTTTTGCGACATGAAATGAATTTGGATGTCATAACAACTACCAGCCAATGTGAGATATGGACAGCACACAAGGTCGAATTCCTGAGCTCGGCTCAGGGGCACAGTGCTCTGTCCAAAAGAAAATAACATTATCTCATTGTCTTACCTGTTTATCCTCTGGGTTGTACAGGGGCGCAGTTGGGTGCAGAACAGCCTTCTGCGCGTAGAAGAACAGCTCTGAAATATTCTTCAGGTTCTTAGCGGAACACTGCAAGATACAAAGAAGCACAAGGTGAGAGATTGGGGCACGGGGAAGGCAGACAGGGTGAGAGAGAGATGGGGATATGTAGAGCCAGACAGGGGCAGGTAGAGTCAGACAGGATGAGAGACGGGGAGACAGACAGAGGCAGATAGAGTGAGAGAAAGAGACGGGAGAGGGGGAGGTGCATGTAGAGGCAGGTAGGATGAGAGACAGGGGCAGATAGAGTGAGAGAAAGAGACGGGGAGACAGACAGAGGCAAACAGAGTGAGAGAGACGGGCGGCAGGTAGAGGCGAACAGAGTGAGACGGGGAGACAGGTAGATTAGAACTCAACTTCTTGGGAAGTGTAGATGTGATCCCATATTCTAATACCTCACGGTGGAGCCGACAGGACCACTTGGTCACTGCTTGCCGTTTATTGCCTTTTCCTGGGTGTGAAGGTGGCTTTCGATACACCCGGAGATTTACTGCAGCCTTCTGCTGAACAGCTTGCAGCCCTGTGTCCGCATTTACCAAGCGCTGAACACGAAGCTGTCAAATTGTCACAAATACCCAACTGGTTCACTATTGTCCTTTAGGGACAGAAACCTGCCGTTCTTACCTGGTCTGGCCCTACATGTGACTCCATTCCTATGCCAATGTGGTTGACTCTTAACTGCCCTCTGAAGTGGCATAACAAACCACTCAGTTGTATCATCATCTTCTCCGGGAAACTAGGGATGGGAAATAAATGCCGGCCTCAATAACGACACCCAGAGTCCAATAATGAATGTTTAAGAAAGTTTAATTATGGGGGGGAGGAACAGCTGTCTGACTATTCCCCAGAATTGCAATCCATATAATGAGGGAATTTCACATTCTAGCGGAACTGACCCACGGGTCTCACCTCCACACAGGTCTCAATTTCTGTGAATTGGTTCATGATGGGAAGAATCGTTTCCATGGAGCTGGTTCCCTGCAGGTCCGATTTGTTACCCACCAGGATCACTGGAATTCTGGGAGAAACATACGAGAAATCAGACAAAAGAACGGGATCTAAAAAAAAACGATTGAATAGAAACGTGGACCAACTTAACAATTCGACGGGAAAGCCTATACTCTGAGCAACTCATTTACTGAAAACGTCAGGCATGTCATTTCCCTAATGCGGTGTCAACAATTTACATTTATATAGCACCTTCAACGTAGCTAAAATGTCCTAAGGCACTTCACAGGAGTGAAATCAGACAAAAATGGACAGTTAAGACAGAAGAGATATTAGGAGGGTTTCGAGGAGCAGAGGGAGGTGGAGACACGGTTGGGGTGGGGGGGGGGAATTCCAGAATGGCACAGCAGGCCCAAGGGGAGGGTGGCCTGCCCCTGTTCCTATAATTACCACAATTAATTAGCAGCACCAGGGAAGCACAGAATGAAATCGCTACTTCCAGATTCCCCGCAGTCAGCCCCAGAATACTTGTACTTACTTGTTCCCCTTTTCAGTAGTGCCATTTACCAAAGGAATCCATTTACTTTGGATCTGGAAAACACCAGCAATAGAATGGTTTGAGACTTCCATCCAATGGGTACAACTAAACACTCGGGGTGTGGGACTGGTACATTCACCACGTGAGTAAATTTGACCCATTTACCCCAGCATGTATCAGTGCTTGCAACACTCATGCTTACAGTCTCTGTTAAACCCAGACCGATTCGGATAAAGCTTCTTTCACCATTGAGGACCCAATTGCCATTTTTTTCCCCATTTTCAAAATTCGTTCTCCGTTTTCTTGCGCCCTTATTGTCACTTTGTAAAGATTTTTATTTTAATTTGAAAAATGTGTAGCGTCCCAGAATACTCATGGCATTCTTGGAATATTAGTGTTTATAACACAGAAACAGGCCATTCGGCTCAACCCTCTTCATCTAACCCTGTGAGCATATCGTTCTATTCCTTTCTCCCTCATGTACTTATCTAGCTTCCCCTTAAATGCATCGATGCTACTCACTTCAACCATTCCCTGTGGTAGCAAATTCCACATTCTTACCACTCTCTGGGTAAAAGAAGTTTCTCCTGAATTCCCGATTTATTAGTGACTATCTTATATTAATAGCCTCTAGTTCTGGTCTCCCACACAAGTGGAAACACCTTCTCTACATCTCGCCTCTCAAACCCCTACATAATATTAAAGAGCTCTATCAGGTCAGCTCTCAGCCTTCGCATTTCTAGAGAAAAGAGCCCCAGCCTGTTCAGTCTTTCCTGATATAAGTTATAACTTCTCAGTTCTCAGATCAGAATATGCATGTTTACAAAATGTGCAAGTGTCAAATCTAGAGACCAAACTCCAGGAGACGGGCAGTAGGGATAATGGGTAGGTACTTAAATTGGCAGGATGTGGCTAGTTGTGTCCTGCAGGGATCTGTGTTGGGGCCTCAACTATTCACTGTATTTCTTAATGACTTAGATGATGGCATAGAAAGTCATATATCCAAATTTGCCAATGACACAAAGATAGGCAGCATTGTAGGCAGTGTAGATGGAAGCATAAAATTACAAAGGGATATTGATAGAGTAAGTGAATGGGCAAAACTGTGGCAAATGGATTTCAATGTAGGCAAATGTGAGGTCATCCACTTTGGACCTAAAAAGGATAGAACAGGGTACTTTCTAAATGGTGTAAAGCTAAAACCAGTGGATGTCCAAAGAGACTCGGGGGTCAAGGTACATAGATCATTAAAATGTCATGAATAGCTACAGAAAATAATCAAAAAGGCTAATGGAATGCTGGCCTTTATATCTGGAGGACTAGAATACAAGGGAGTAAAGTTATGCTGCAGCTGTACAAAACCCTGGTTAGACCACATCTGGAGTACTGAGCAGTTCTGGGCACCACATCATAGGACGGTTATATTGGCCTTGGAGGGACTGCAGTGTAGGTTTACCAGAATGATACCTGGACTTCAAGGGTTAAGTTACAAGGAGAGATTACACAAATTAGGGTTGTATTCCCTAGAATTTAGAAGGTTACGGGATGATCTGATCGAAGTTTTCAGGATACTAAGGGGAACAGATCGCGTTGATAGAGAGAAACTATTTCCGCTGGTTGGGGATTCTAGGACCAGGGGGCAGAGTCTAAAAATTAGAGCCAGGCCTTTCAGGAGTAAAATTAGGAAACACTTCTACACACAAAGGGTGGTAGAAGTTTGGAACTCTCTTCCGCAAA
Organism: Somniosus microcephalus; assembly: GCF_052327205.1. Taxonomy (NCBI): domain Eukaryota; kingdom Metazoa; phylum Chordata; class Chondrichthyes; order Squaliformes; family Somniosidae; genus Somniosus; species Somniosus microcephalus. The sequence goes on from NC_140997.1 coordinate 93,352,306, forward strand.
CAGCAGCTGATGCTGGGTCAATTGTTAATTTTAAATCTGAGATTGATAGCTTTTTGGTAACCAAAGATATTAAGGGATATGGGCTAAAGGTGGCTATATGGAGTTAGGTCGCAGATCAGCCATGATCTCATTGAATGACGGAACAGGCTCGAGGGGCTGAATGGCCTCCTCCTGTTCCTATGTTCCCCACTCCTAATCATTATGGCTGTGTCCGATGCTGGGATTGTAATCTTGGTGCACGTTCTGTTCCACAGCTAGGGACGGTAGTCGAGGCCATGAGTTTAAATCCCACCATGTCAAGTTGTGAAACTAAATTCAGCACTTGTGGTCATTTGTGGCTAGAAACAAAATGACCAGATAAAAACCCGACTGGTTCACTGTTGCCCTTCAGTGAAGGGAACCTGCCACCCCTACCCGGTCTGGGCTGCTGGTCAGACAACTCGTGTGACTCGGTTTTGTTTCTGGTGCCAGCCCACAAATTATCAGATTTATTCAATTAACTTTGCCATGGTGGGATTTGAAGTCATGACCTCTGGGTTGCTAGTCCAGTACCATAACAACTAAACTAAACTACTGTACCTTGCACTTATACAGTGCCTTTCACAACTTCAGGACATCCCAAAGCGCTTTACAGCCAATAAAGTACTTTTGAAATGTAGTCACTGCTGTAATGTAGGAAACGTGACAGCCAATTTATGCACAGCAAGATCCCACCAACAGCAATGTGATAATGACCAGCTAAGTTTTTTTTTTAGTGATGTTGATTGAGGGATAAATATTGGCCAGGATACTGGGGAGAACTCCCCTGCTCTTCTTCAAAATAGTGGCCAGTGGGATCTTTTACGTCCACCCGAGAGGGCAGATGGGACCTCGGCTTAATGTCTCATCTGAAAGACGGCACCCGACAGTGCAGCACTGCCTCAGTACTGCTCTGCGAGTGAGCCACAGCTGACACCCGAGCATAGGCAAGAAACACTAGCATACGTCCAACACATGCAATGTGTTTACTGGATAGAATTATCCAAGCGTTAGGACGTAATGTTCCCGTAAAGCACATTCCTGCGCTAAAAACACGTCTGCTCTGTGCAATCACTCCAAGTCACAGCATAAACTGTCCAAATGTACCAGGCAGCTGCTGAGCATTCGGTCACGAGTGAAAGAAGCCCTTCGCTAGAGAACAGTAGGCTCCACATGCCGTGAATAAGACACAGGGCCACCTTGAACCAGGGATTCAGGGCAGTGACAATATACAATGAAATTAATATACAAAAAAAAAAATCCCCAATTGTATTGGTCAAGCTGGACGGATAGCCTCCTCACTGCAGGATTAATCTCGTCAAAGAATTGTCTTTACAGAGGAGTTTCTGTGTTGTGATGCACTGAGAGAGAAACTGATACAAAGTTAGTCAGTCTCGCAGGTTTAGATTACAATCTAAAATAGTCCTCTGGAATGGATGACCAAGATTTCTCTGTACACAGGCTCCCAGCACATGGGTTCTAAAGTTAGAAACTGAACATGTCAGCACAATATATCAGGTACACAAGGCACTTATCTCATGTATCAGTTGCAACTCTGCTGTCTCCTAGCTACGTTAGGCAACGTTTCACAACCTTCCCACCTCTCAGGTAAACACACACGTGTACATCAGGCACCAGTTTCAGGTCTCAGTTGTAACTCCCCACTTTTACACACACAATGTCAGGTTGATGGCTACAGCTGTGGTAGCAGGGAAAGGTGCGACTCTGCAAGGACATGGTGATGTCCTCTCCTCCACTCCAGAGACTTGAGACTTCAGCAAGATGACAATAATTTTTTATGCAGTGAGTTCTGATGATCTGGAATGCACTGCCTGAAAGGGTGGTAGAAGCAGATTCAATAGTAACTTTCAAAAGGGAATTGGAGGGGAAGGATTGGCAGGGCAATGGGACAAACTGGATAGCTCTTTCAAAGAGCCGGCACAGGCACGATGGGCCGAATGGCCTCCTTCGGTGCTGTATCATTGTTTGATAATCCAGGCTGACACTTCTAGTGCAGTTCTGAAGGAGTGCTGCATTTCAATGGTGCCATCTTTCCGATGCAACGTTAAACAGAGAGTAGGAATTAACAGGTCATTTTCGGGTTGGCAGGCTGTAACTAGTGGGATACCGCAAGGATCATTGCTGGAGCCTCAGCTATTTACAATCTATATCAATGACTTAGATGACGGGACCGAGTGTAATGTATCCAAGTTTGCTGATGCTACAAAGTTAGCTTGTGGGCAAGTATGCTGTGAGGAGGACGCAAAGAGGCTTCAAGGGGATATAGACAGGTTAAGTGAGCGGGCAAAAACATGGCAGATGGAACATGATGTGGAGAAGTTTGAAGTTATCCACTTCAGTGAGAAAAATAGAAAAGCAGAATATTTTTTTAAATGGTGAGATACTGGGAAATGGTGGTATTCAGAGGGACCTGGGTGTCCTTGTACATGAATCACAGAAACTTAACATCCACTACACCAAGCAATTAGCAAAGCAAATTATATGTTAGCCTTTATTACAAATGGATTGGAGTATAAGAGTAAAGAAGTCTTATTACAATTACATAGGGTCTTGGTGAGACCACACCTGGAGCACTGTGTACAGTTTTGGTCTCCTTACCAATGTTCACTTTAATTTTTTGGGGGGTGAACGGCCCCTTTAAGGGGCTGCGCAGCCTAATCAAAATACCGCGCATGCGCAGTGTGTCCTATTTAAAAGCTAGTGAGCTGGCTGCGTGGCCGTGCAGCTTAAAGGGAACATTGTTCCTTGCCTAAGGAAGGATACTTGCCATAGGAGGAATGCAACGAAGGTTCACTAGACTGATTCCTGGGATGGGGAGATTGTCCTATGAGGACCGATTGAGTAGACTAGGCTTATATTCCTCAGTGTTTAGAAGAATGAGAGGTGATCTCATTGAAACATACAAAATTCTTAAAGGGCTTGACAGGGTAGATGCAGGGAGGATGTTTCCCCTGGCTGGGGAGTCTAGAACCAGGGGTCACTGTCTCAGAATAAGGGGTCGGCCCATTTAGGACTGAGACGAGGAGAAATTTCTTAATTCAACGGGTTGTGAATCTTTGGAATTCTCTACCCCAGAGGGCTGTAGAGGCTGTCATTTAGTATATTCAAGACAGAGGTCGATAGATTTTTGGATACTAAGGGAACCAAGGAATATGGGGATAGTGTCGGAAAGTGGAGATGAGGTAAAAGATCAGCCATGATCATATTAAATGGTGGAGCAGGCTCGAAGGGCCTACTCCTGCTCCTAATTCTTATATTCTTAAACCAAGGCCATGTCTGACCTCTCAGGTGGAGAGTGAAGGAGGGAGGTCAGTCGGCCCATTGTGTCTGTTCCGGCTCTTTGTTGGAGCAATCCAAAACTAATCCCACTGCCCCGCTCTCTCCTCGTAGTCCTGTATCAATCCTAAACTAATTCCACCATTCCCAGTGTCTTCCTCTCCTTCAAATTTTTATCCAAGTTTCCCATAAAAGATGGTCCCTGCATCAACCACACTCTGGGGCAAAGCATTCCAGACTCCAACAACCTTCTGTTGTAAAGAAATCTCTCCTAATCTCTGTCCTCACTTCCTTAGTGATAATCCCTCAACTTCGACTCCCCAACCAGAAACAGTCTCTTTCTATTCACTCTAAAACTCTTCATTTTAAAAACCTCTACTAAATCTCTTCGGGGGTCTCTGATCCAGTGGGAATTATCCCAGCATCTCAATTATCCGCTCATAACTAGTTTCCCATCCCTGGCATCCTGGTGAATGAAGGTTTTAATATCCTTCCTATAATGGGGCACCCAAATTGTGGCCTAACCATTGCCTTGTGCAAGTTTATCATTATCTTTTTATACCCCTATTGATAAAACCCAATTTTTTTGGGGCCTGGTTTTGTTTATTGTACTGAAGAAATTCAGGTCATAGTGATATTCGTTCTTCATGACCTTAGGCACCAGGTGCTTCATTGAACTAGTTTTCCAGGAACCACTGCATACTATAATAAAGTGTAAACTGACACAAGGTGGTACAGTACCTTCTCGATGGTGCTCTCCTTATTTACATCATACACAACGCAGACCACATTTGCCTGAAAAGCAGAAAGAGTAAGAGACATGAGCCCTTGGGTATCAACAGTGGATGCTTCGTCCTGGGTACTGGAACAACCCTGGGGGACTGAGAGGGGACACCTCCAATCCCAGGGAAGGGAAGAGAAGGGGAGGGGGAAGTGGAGGGTGTAAAAGCTAGAAGCCTAGAAGGTTCTGTAGAGAGGGGGGAGCACGGGCACAAGAGAAAAGAGGGCACGAGAGAGGGAGAGAAGTCAAGTGTAAAGCACCCACCAAGCAGTGGAACACGGAGCAATCCAGACCAGATCCTCCAATTCCCAGTCTGTGCTGGTTTAGCTGGGCTAACAATCCTGATCATCACCCAGTGACCTCTGCTGGAAGGTCTGTGCTTGTGGGTGGACAGGGTCAGGTGAAGCTGCAATGGCCCACAGCTCCTTCAGGAGGGTTTGGGGAACTACTGCCTCTCACAAAGCAGAGGTAACCATAGTGATACATGGCCACCAGCGCAATGCCCTCCATTCATCAGGGATGCTAGCAAATAGATTTTTTTCCCTCCACCCGAATAAATTTGTTGTCCTTTTTGAAGTTCTACATGACAGCCAAAGGACGGAGTCCACGGTTATTAAACACTGTACTGACCATAACCCTGAGAGGTCCATACCTGGTTAATCTCCTCCTGGAGTTCATCATCTGTCTGCTCTGATGCTGCAAACAAAAACAAATATTTGTATATTAAACAAATGTTACATACTTTGCACAAACACATGCATGTTTCACGCCTGCCCTGTGCCAGTAACATGCACCAAACCGACACTGGGAAAGGCTCGGGCACCGACATACCTTTCTCGAGGACTATCAATCAGGTTACCAAATACGGAGTTGAGGCTCTCCCTGTAGTCCAGCTGGCCTCCACCTTGGCTCGGACCAGGAGTTTAATCTTCAGCCCGCGCTGAGTTTGCTGATCTCAGCTGAGGCAGAGGTTAGGGTGCTACAACATACTCTGGACTAGGAAGGGTGGGGGGCGGATGGGGAAAATAGGATTCCTGCTTCTGGTCACTATCGAGCATCAGGCTTAATGGCCGTCATCCTTGAATAGCGTAGCATCGCACACTGTCTAGGCACGCACATGAAGAATGACCATTTGGGATCATACCCAACATGCAACAGCCACATGAAACGCAGCAGCCAATTTGTGCACGGCAAGCTGCCACATGCAGCAATATGATAATGACTGGATAATCTGTTTTAGTGATATTAGTTGAGGGATAAATATTGGCCCCAGGACACCAGGGAGAACTCCCCTGCTCTTCAAAATAGAGTCATGGGATCTTTTACCCGAGGGAGCAGACGGGGCCTCGGTTTAACGACTGATGCGAAAGACGGCACCTCCAACAGTGCAGCACTCCCTCAGTACTGCACTGGGAGTGTCAGCCTAGATTTTGTCTGAAGTCTGTGGGGAGGGACTCGAACCCATGATTTTCCAACTCAGACAGGAAAGTGCTACCCACTGAGCCACGGCTGACACAATGAATTCTTAAATGCAACATGAAAGACTGCATCGCTAATTACATTTCCAGGGTGACGGGCCCCTTTGAACAGCAGTGGCAGATCCTGTACCTGAGTAGTCGATGATGTGAGTGGGAATTCTCTCTGGAGTGACGTCTGCAGGGATGGTGATCTCCTCAGCACGTGCTGGCACCTAATAACAAACCATAAATACAGGGCATTGTTTGAGCATTCACAGGGGAGAGGGTCAGCCAGCTCCGTGCCCACTGACCCAGCACTGAGGATGTGAACGACCTTTGTTAAAAGAGGTGGTCACGATGAACGGGACTTGCCACTTGACCCAACACAAGATTGTTTTATTTTAACAGTGACGTAGACCTCTGGTTTCTAATAGGCTGGCTCCCCCAATTGCTCCGTGGGTTACAACACCACCTCGGGAGCCTTTCCTAGCCTGTCCTATCTCAGCCAAGGACAGCATTAGGGACACTACAATTGGCCACAGTGGGCTGGGTTTGGGAAGGGCTGCTATTCAATGACCCTTACCAGCTGTGCACATGTGTGGCCACTGGGAGAGAAAAGAAGATTGAACTTGCATTTATATAATTCCTTTCACAGCCACAGGACATCCCAAAGCGTTTCACAACCAATGAAGTACTTTTGAAGTGTAGTCACTGTTGTAAAGTAGGGAAACGTGGCAGCCATCTTGTGCGCAGCAAGCTCCAACAAACAGCAATGAAACAAATGATCGGATAATCTGTTTTAGGTGTTGGTTGAGGGATAAATGTTGGGTAAAAATTCCCCTGTTCTTCTAGTGCCATGGGATCTTTTATACCCAGCCGAGGGGGCAGGATCTGGGCCAGCTTCAATGTGCACTAAAGTCAGGTAGTCTCCAAACACTGACTAGGCTGACAGGTGAACAATGGGCAAGGCACTGGAGGGCAACCAGTTGCCTGTGGGACTGTGTCCAGGGAGAGAATCAATGCCTTCAGCGGAGAAAATACGACAAAAAACCTCCCAGAAATACGAGAAAACCAAGGGTGTGGCGAGAATGAGGAACTTAAAGAAATTATTAGTAAAAAAACAGTACTAGCAAAATTAATGGGACTAAAAGTCGATAAATCCCAAGGACCAGATGACCTACATCCTAGGGTTTTGAAAGAAGTGGCCATTGGGATAGCGGACACATTGGTTGTCATCTTCCAAAATTCTATAGATTCTGGAATGGTTCCTGCAGATTGGAGGATAGCAAATGTAACCCCGCTATTTAAGAAAGGAGGGAGAGAGAAAACCTGTTAGCCTCACATCAATAGTTGGAAAAATGCTGGAATCTATTATAAAGGATGCAATAACTGGGCACTTAGAAACTAATAGCAAGATTGGGCAGAGTCAACATGGATTTATGAAAGGAAAATCCTGTTTGGCAAACCTATTGGAGTTCTTTGAGGATATAACTAGTGGAGTAGACAAAGGGGAACCGGTAGATGTGGTGTATCTGGATTTTCAGAAGGCCTTCGATAAGGTCCCACACAAGAGGTTGGTGAACAAAATTAGGGCACATGGAATTGAGGGTAATATACTAACATGGATTGAGAATTGGTTAACAGACAGAAAACAAAGAGTAGGGATAAATGGGTCTTTTTCAGGATGGCAGGCTGTGACTAGTGGGGTACCGCAAGGATAGGTGCTTGGGCCCCAGCTATTCACAATCTATAGCAATGATTTGGATGAGGGGACTAAATGTAACATTTCCAAATTTGCTGCTGATACAAAGCTAGGTGGCAGTGTCAGTTGTGAAGAGGTTGTGAAGATGCTTCAAGGGGATCTCGACAGGCTCAGTGAGTGGGCGAGAACATGGCAGATGGAATATAATGTAGATAAATGTGAAGTTATCCACTTTGGTAGAAAAAAACAGAAAGGCAGAGTATTTCCAAAATGGTGAAAGATTGGGGAATGCAGATGCTCAAAGGGACCTAGGTGTCCTTGTACATGAGTCACTGAAAGTGAATGTGCAGGTGCAGCAAGCCATTAGGAAGGCAAATGGTATGCTGGCCTTCATTACAAGAGGATTTGAGTACAGGAGTAAAGAAGTCTTACTCCAATTATGTAGGGCCTTGGTGAGACCACACCTGGAGTGCTGTGTACAATTTTGGTCTCCTTGCCTAAGGAAGTATATACTTGCCATAGAGGGAGTGCAATGAAGGTTCATGAGATTGATTCCTGGGATGGCGGAACTGTCGTATGAGAAGAGATTGAATAAACTAGGCCTGTATTCTCTTGAATTCAGAAGAATGAGAGGGGATCTCATTGAAGCATACAAAATTATTACAGGGCTTGATAGAGTGGATGCTGGGAGAATGTTTCCCTTGGCTGGGGAGTTTAGAATCAGGGCCATAGCCTCAGGATAAAGGGTAGGCCATTCAGGACTGAGATGAGAAGAAATTTCTTCACACAGATGGTGGTGAATCTTTGGAATTCTCTACCCGAGGGCTGTGAAGGCTCAGTCACTGGGTATATTCAAAACAGAAGTCAATAGATTTCTGACTAGTTAAAGCATCAAGGGATATGGCGATAGGGCCGGTGAATGGAGTTGAATGGCGGAGCAGGCTCGAAGGACTGAACGGCCTACTCCTGCTCCTATTTCTTATGTTCTTATGTTTAAATACTAACCGTAAATCCCACCTGGTACTTACCATGGAAAGTTTAAATTATTTCAAAAAAATCTGAAGTAAAAAGTTAATTTTTATGACACTTATCAATACGCTGCATCCCTCATCTTAATAGTACCCGACCTGACATAGTCTTTGTCCTCAGATCGCAGCTAAATCCTGCTCCTGAACATTTCCGCAATTTACCTCTCACATCTGCGGCAGATACATTTCAAGATGCAAATGCCCCTTCGCTGCGCGATCCCTCGCCGCGCTCCCTCCCTACGTGCCCCCTCAGTGTATGTTATGTAACTCAGTGCCCATTTTCACCAGCTGTCAGGATGCAACAGCCAGTCTGATCACCAGAGAGACGGGAGGATTCTGTTAAGAAAAGAAAACTTTATTTCCCCCTCAGAAATAGTAGATGTCGAGGCTTGTCCAACCCGACAGCTCATCAGCTGCTGAAGGAGGGGCTGGGAGGGCGCCATGGAGACTCGCTTTCTGGCCTGCCACACCCTGAAGGAAGAAGTGGCTGTTCCAATTCCACAGGGGAACCAGTTGAATAGAAATATCCTGTCTATTGTTTCAATCACACTCCAATGTGCCAAAATAAATAACATGGTGCTGTGTATTGCACAATCCACAAGGCTGTGCAACCTGAGAGTAAATACGAAGAGTACACATCTTCGCCCTCGTACACTCGAATGCCAGCCAAGTGCCTCTTGGGACCGAAGTGCGGTTCTTTATCAGCAATCCCACGTTTACCACTGTAGCGTTTTCAGAGCTCTGAATCCCTTTCAATACAGGAAAGGAAAGTAAACACAAGTACAATATCTTATGAAACAAGGAAGCTCCCACTCCAAATCTTCTCCCCTCTTCTGAAGGCAGTGAATCTTGCTGGGGTATAAGCTCCTCAGGGGCTGGCTGCCTTCTGACACCTCCTCCACTCCTCCAAGTGGCCATTCTTCATATGGGAGGCTGGACATGAACGTAAGCAGGGGATGGGGGGCGGGGGAATTACAAGAGAGCAGCCGCTACCTGTGGAACATACACTTCAGTAACAGCTCAGAGCCTCCTGGAAAGATGGGGAAGTAAACTAATAAAACCCAGTCTGACTCACCTGCTCGGGAAACTCCTCGCTGACCAGGGACATGATCAGCGATGTTTTGCCGACTTTAGCTGCAGATACAGAAAGGAGAGAGGCATTAATTGCTGAACCCGAGGAGGGTGCATTACCCGAATGCTGAACCCGAGGAGGGTGCATTACCCGAATGCTGAACCCAAGGAGGGTGCATTACCCGAATGCTGAACCCGAGGAGGGTGCATTATCTGAAATGCTGAACCCGAGGAGGGTGCATTACCCGAATGCTGAACCCGAGGAGGGTGCATTACCCGAAATGCTGAACCCGAGGAGGGTGCATTACCCGAATGCTGAACCCGAGGAGGGTGCATTACCCGAAATGCTGAACCCGAGGAGGGTGCATTACCCGAATGCTGAACCCGAGGAGGGTGCATTACCCGAATGCTGAACCCGAGGAGGGTGCATTACCCGAATGCTGAACCCGAGGAGGGTGCATTACCCGAATGCTGAACCCGAGGAGGTTGCATTATCTGAAATGCTGAACCCGAGGAGGGTGCATTACCCGAATGCTGAACCCGAGGAGGGTGCATTACCCGAATGCTGAACCCGAGGAGGGTGCATTATCCGAATGCTGAACCCGAGGAGGGTGCATTACCCGAATGCTGAACCCGAGGAGGGTGCATTATCCGAATGCTGAACCCGAGGAGGGTGCATTACCCGAATGCTGAACCCGAGGAGGGTGCATTACCCGAATGCTGAACCCAAGGAGGGTGCATTACCCGAATGCTGAACCCAAGGAGGGTGCATTACCCGAAACGCTGAACCCAAGGAGGGTGCATTACCCGAAATGCTGAACCCGAGGAGGGTGCATTACCCGAATGCTGAACCCGAGGAGGGTGCATTACCCGAATGCTGAACCCGAGGAGGGTGCATTACCCGAATGCTGAACCCGAGGAGGGTGCATTACCCGAATGCTGAACCCGAGGAGGGTGCATTACCCGAATGCTGAACCCGAGGAGGGTGCATTACCCGAATGCTGAACCCGAGGAGGGTGCATTATCCGAATGCTGAACCCGAGGAGGGTGCATTACCCGAATGCTGAACCCAAGGAGGGTGCATTACCCGAATGCTGAACCCGAGGAGGGTGCATTATCCGAATGCTGAACCCGAGGAGGGTGCATTACCCGAATGCTGAACCCGAGGAGGGTGCATTACCCGAAATGCTGAACCCGAGGAGGGTGCATTACCCGAATGCTGAACCCGAGGAGGGTGCATTACCCGAATGCTGAACCCGAGGAGGTTGCATTATCTGAAATGCTGAACCCGAGGAGGGTGCATTATCCGAATGCTGAACCCGAGGAGGGTGCATTATCTGAAATGCTGAACCCGAGGAGGGTGCATTACCCGAATGCTGAACCCGAGGAGGGTGCATTACCCGAATGCTGAACCCGAGGAGGGTGCATTACCCGAATGCTGAACCCGAGGAGGTTGCATTATCTGAAATGCTGAACCCGAGGAGGGTGCATTATCCGAATGCTGAACCCGAGGAGGGTGCATTACCCGAATGCTGAACCCGAGGAGGGTGCATTACCCGAATGCTGAACCCGAGGAGGGTGCATTATCCGAATGCTGAACCCGAGGAGGGTGCATTACCCGAATGCTGAACCCGAGGAGGGTGCATTATCCGAATGCTGAACCCGAGGAGGGTGCATTACCCGAATGCTGAACCCGAGGAGGGTGCATTACCCGAATGCTGAACCCAAGGAGGGTGCATTACCCGAATGCTGAACCCAAGGAGGGTGCATTACCCGAAACGCTGAACCCAAGGAGGGTGCATTACCCGAAATGCTGAACCCGAGGAGGGTGCATTACCCGAATGCTGAACCCGAGGAGGGTGCATTACCCGAATGCTGAACCCGAGGAGGGTGCATTACCCGAATGCTGAACCCGAGGAGGGTGCATTACCCGAATGCTGAACCCGAGGAGGGTGCATTACCCGAATGCTGAACCCGAGGAGGGTGCATTACCCGAATGCTGAACCCGAGGAGGGTGCATTATCCGAATGCTGAACCCGAGGAGGGTGCATTACCCGAATGCTGAACCCAAGGAGGGTGCATTACCCGAATGCTGAACCCGAGGAGGGTGCATTATCCGAATGCTGAACCCGAGGAGGGTGCATTACCCGAATGCTGAACCCGAGGAGGGTGCATTACCCGAAATGCTGAACCCGAGGAGGGTGCATTACCCGAATGCTGAACCCGAGGAGGGTGCATTACCCGAAATGCTGAACCCGAGGAGGGTGCATTACCCGAATGCTGAACCCGAGGAGGGTGCATTACCCGAATGCTGAACCCGAGGAGGGTGCATTACCCGAATGCTGAACCCGAGGAGGGTGCATTACCCGAATGCTGAACCCGAGGAGGTTGCATTATCTGAAATGCTGAACCCGAGGAGGGTGCATTATCCGAATGCTGAACCCGAGGAGGGTGCATTACCCGAATGCTGAACCCGAGGAGGGTGCATTATCTGAAATGCTGAACCCGAGGAGGGTGCATTACCCGAATGCTGAACCCGAGGAGGGTGCATTATCTGAAATGCTGAACCCGAGGAGGGTGCATTACCCGAATGCTGAACCCGAGGAGGGTGCATTACCCGAATGCTGAACCCGAGGAGGGTGCATTATCTGAAATGCTGAACCCGAGGAGGGTGCATTACCCGAATGCTGAACCCGAGGAGGGTGCATTACCCGAATGCTGAACCCGAGGAGGGTGCATTACCCGAATGCTGAACCCGAGGAGGGTGCATTACCCGAAATGCTGAACCCGAGGAGGGTGCATTACCCGAATGCTGAACCCGAGGAGGGTGCATTACCCGAAATGCTGAACCCGAGGAGGGTGCATTACCCGAATGCTGAACCCAAGGAGGGTGCATTACCCGAATGCTGAACCCGAGGAGGGTGCATTACCCGAAATGCTGAACCCGAGGAGGGTGCATTACCCGAAATGCTGAACCCGAGGAGGGTGCATTACCCGAAATGCTGAACCCGAGGAGGGTGCATTATCTGAAATGCTGAACCCGAGGAGGGTGCATTACCCGAATGCTGAACCCGAGGAGGGTGCATTACCCGAATGCTGAACCCGAGGAGGGTGCATTACCCGAATGCTGAACCCGAGGAGGGTGCATTACCCGAATGCTGAACCCGAGGAGGGTGCATTACCCGAATGCTGAACCCGAGGAGGGTGCATTACCCGAATGCTGAACCCGAGGAGGGTGCATTACCCGAAATGCTGAACCCGAGGAGGGTGCATTACCCGAATGCTGAACCCGAGGAGGGTGCATTACCCGAATGCTGAACCCGAGGAGGGTGCATTACCCGAATGCTGAACCCGAGGAGGGTGCATTACCCGAATGCTGAACCCGAGGAGGGTGCATTACCCGAATGCTGAACCCGAGGAGGGTGCATTACCCGAATGCTGAACCCGAGGAGGGTGCATTACCCGAAATGCTGAACCCGAGGAGGGTGCATTACCCGAAATGCTGAACCCGAGGAGGGTGCATTACCCGAATGCTGAACCCGAGGAGGGTGCATTACCCGAATGCTGAACCCGAGGAGGGTGCATTACCCGAATGCTGAACCCGAGGAGGGTGCATTACCCGAAATGCTGAACCCGAGGAGGGTGCATTACCCGAATGCTGAACCCGAGGAGGGTGCATTATCTGAAATGCTGAACCCGAGGAGGGTGCATTACCCGAATGCTGAACCCGAGGAGGGTGCATTACCCGAATGCTGAACCCGAGGAGGGTGCATTACCCGAATGCTGAACCCGAGGAGGTTGCATTATCTGAAATGCTGAACCCGAGGAGGGTGCATTACCCGAATGCTGAACCCGAGGAGGGTGCATTACCCGAATGCTGAACCCGAGGAGGGTGCATTACCCGAATGCTGAACCCGAGGAGGGTGCATTACCCGAATGCTGAACCCGAGGAGGGTGCATTATCTGAAATGCTGAACCCGAGGAGGGTGCATTATCCGAATGCTGAACCCGAGGAGGGTGCATTATCCGAATGCTGAACCCGAGGAGGGTGCATTACCCGAATGCTGAACCCGAGGAGGGTGCATTACCCGAAATGCTGAACCCGAGGAGGGTGCATTACCCGAAATGCTGAACCCGAGGAGGGTGCATTATCTGAAATGCTGAACCCGAGGAGGGTGCATTATCTGAAATGCTGAACCCGAGGAGGGTGCATTATCTGAAATGCTGAACCCGAGGAGGGTGCATTACCCGAAATGCTGAACCCGAGGAGGGTGCATTACCCGAAATGCAGCTTATGCTTTCACTAGAGACATTTTAAACCCACCACACACATCACAATCTTAACACTACACTTACTTTTAAGTTGAAACAAAAAGTTTTTGCACTCCCCAAATGGCTCAGTGGGTTCACAGAGCGAGTCATTGAATCACAAAGAAGAAAGAACTTGCAATTACGTAACACATTTCACGCACTCAGGACGTCCCAAAGCGCTTTACAGCCAATTAAGTACTTTTTTGAAGTGCAGTACCAGTTGTGACAATGGCCAAGAAAGGGCGAGGTTTGGTCACCAGTCCGTGGTGGCAGTGCGAGATGTTTCAATTGACTTCAGCCCTGACGAGTTAGGGAAGGGAAATGCCATCCAGGAATCTCGTCTTGATCACCAGCCTGTGACCCGTGCTGAAAATTTAGGGGTTTGGACTTCGGCTGGGAAGTGAATCAGGCACCTGACAGGTGCAAGTCAACATTTCTTATTCGATTTTGCTATGTCAACTGTCACAATGTAGCTGCAGGTGTCTCTGTGGAGTGAGTTGAAGTCTGATATCCATCAATTGACCGAGGGAAATGGCTATTTACGAGTTTTGAAGATAAGTCTCACCTGATTAACTGGGAGCAACCTTGGAGGCACAGGAAGACATGATCAGTGTCTCTTCTACATTATGTGACTACTACACAGAGCTGCAATTCGATGAAAATAAAAAAGGGACAATGAGGACATGGCAGTCCAGTGAGTGTGTGGGGACCATCCATAAAGTATTACACTAAAATCACACCACCTTGCCCCCTCATTCCCTTTGCCTTCACTCTCCCCTCAGTCCCTCCCCTCTGGCAGCTGTGGCTCAGTTGGTAGCACATTTACCTCTGAGTCAGAAGGTTGTGGGTTCAGGTCTCACTCCATAGAAACATAGAAGTTAGGAGTAGGAGTACGCCATTCGGCCCCTCGAGCCTGCTCCGCCATTCAATGCGATCATGGCTGATCATCCAAATTCAGTACCCTGTCCCTGCTTTCTCCCCATACCCCTTGATCCCTTTAGCCTCAAGAAATATATCCAACTCCTTCTTGAATATATTTAATGAATTGGCCTCTACTGCCTTCTGTGGTAGAGAATTCCACAGGTTCACCACTCTCTGGGTGAAGAAATTCCCCCTCATTTCTGTCCTAAATGGCTTACTCCTTATCCGTAGACTGTGACCCCTGGTTCTGGACTCCCCAACCATCGGGAACATCCTTCCTGCATCTAGTCTGCCCAGTCCTGTCAGAATTTTATAAGTTTCAATGAGATCCCCTCTCATTCTTCTAAACTCCAGCGAGTATAAGCCCAATCGACCCACTCTCTCCTCATAAGTCATTCCTGCCATCCCAGGTATCAGCCTGGTGAATCTTCGCTGAACTCCTTCCATGGCAAGAACATCCTTCCTCAGGTAAGGCGACCAAAACTGCACACAATACTCAAGATGTGGTCTCACCATGCCCTGTACAACTGCAGCAAGACATCCTTGTTCCTGTACTCAAACCCTCTCGCTACGAAGGCCAACATACCATTTGCCTTCTTAACCGCCTGCTGCACCTGCATGCTTACCTTCAGCGACTGGTGCACAAGGACACCCAGGTCTCGTTGCACTTCCCCTTCTCCCAATCTATTGCCCTTCAGATAATAATCTGCCTTCCTGTTTTTGACACCAAAGTGGATAACCTCGCATTTATCCACATTGTACTGCATCTGCCATGCTTCTGCCCAATCACCCAACCTGTCCAAATCATCCTGGAGTTTCTCTGCATCCTCCTCACAGCACACACGCCCACCCAGCTTTGTGTCGTCTGCAAACTTGGAGATATTACATCTAGTTCCCTTGTCTGGATCATTAATATATATTGTGAATAGCTGGGGTCCAAGGACCGATCCCTGCGGTACCCCACTAGTCACTGCCTGCCAATCGGAAAAAGACCAGTTTATTCCAACTCTTTGTTTTCTGTCTGCCAACCAGTTCTCTATCCAAGTCAATACCTTGCCCCCAATCCCATGTGCCTTAACTTTACACGCTAATCTCTTATGCGGGACCTTATTGAAAGCCTTCTGAAAGTCCAAATACACCACATCCACTGGTTCTCCCTTATCTATTTTACCAGTTACATCCTCAAAAAATTCCAGTAGATTAGTCAAGCACGATTTACCTTTTGTAAATCCATGTTGACTTTGTCCGATCCTGTCACTGTTTTCCAAGCGCTCTGCTATTACATCTTTTATAATGGACTCTAGCATTTTCCCCACTACCGATGTCAGGCTTACCGGTCTGTAATTCCCCGTTTTCTCTCTACCACCTTTTTTGAATAGTGGGGTAACATTAGCTACCCTCCAATCCATGGGTACTGTTACAGATTCCATCGAATGTTGGAAGATGATCAGCAATGCATCTACTATTTCTAGGGCCACTTCCTTAAGTACCCCTAGGATGTAGATTATCAGGCCCTGGGGATTTATCGGCCTTCAATCCCGTCAATTTCCCTAACACCATTTCCCTACAAATACTGATTTCTTTCAGTTCCTCCCTTTCATCAGACCCTATGTTCCCCGACATTTCTGGGAGGTTATTTGTGTCCTCCTTTGTGAAGACAGAACATAAATATGTATTTAATTGGTCTGCCATTTCTTTGTTCCCCATTATAAATTCCCCTGATTCTGACTGCAAGGGACCTACGCTTGACTTCACCAATCTTTTTCTCTTCACATATCTATAAAAGCTTTTACAGTCAGTTTTTATGTTCCCTGCAAACTTACTCTCATATTCTATTTTCCCCTTCTTAATTAATCCCTTTGTCCTCCTTTGTTGAATCCTAAACTGCTCCCAATCCTCAGGTTTACTGCTTTTTCTGGCCAATTTATATGTCCTCCCCTTGGATCTTATGCTATCCCTAATTTCCCTTGTTAGCCATGGTTGAGTCACCTTTTTTGTTTTATTTTTATGCCAAACTGGGATGAACAAATTCTGTAGTCCATCCATGCGGTCTTTGAATGTTTGCCATTGCCTATCCACCGTCAACCCTTTGAGTGACATTCCCCAATCAATCCTACCCAACTTGCGCCTCATACCATCGTAGTTTCCTTTATTTAAATTCAGGACCCTAGTCTCTGAGTCAACTACTTCACTCTCCATCTTAATGAAAAATTCTATCATATTACAATCGCTCCGACCCAAGGGGCCTCGCACAACAAGATTGCTAATGAATCCTTTCTCATTACATGATACCCAGTCTAAGATGGCCTGATCTCTGGTTGGTTCCTCGACATATTGGTCCAGGAAACCATCCCGTAAACACTCCAGGAATTCCTCCTCCACAGTATTGTTACTAATTTGGTTAGCCCAATCTATATGTAGATTAAAGTCACCCATGATGACAGCTGTGCCCTTATTGCACGCTTCTCTAATTTCCCTTTTAATGCCATCCCCAACCTCCGCATTACTGTTTGGAGGTCTATATACCACTCACGTTTTCTGCCCCTTGGTATTTCTCAGTTCTACCCATACAGATTCCACATCATCAGAGTTAATATCGTTCCTTACAATTGTGTTAATCCCTTCTTTAACCAGCAAAGCTACCCCACCCTCCCTTTCCTTTTTGCCTATCTTTCCTGAATATTGAGTTCCCAGCCTTGGCCACCCTGGAGCCATGTTTCCGTAATCCCAATCAAATCATATTTGTTTACCTCTATTTGCACAGCTAATTCATCCACCTTATTACGAATGCTCCTCGCATTAAGACACAAAGCCTTCAGGCTTGTTTTTTTAACGCTCTTAGACCTATTATAATTATTATTTACTGTGGCCATGTTTGATTCAAACCATTGATTTCTCTGACTGCCACTTTTGTTTTTCTCCTTCCTAGCTTTTGCTTTTATCCTAGTTTCCCTTTCCTCTGTCTCCCGGCTCAGGTTCCCAACCCCCTGCCATTTTAGTTTAAACCCTCCCCCAGAGCACTAGCAAACACTCCTCCAGGGACTTGAGCACATAAATCTAGGCTGACACTCCAGTGCAGTGCTGAGGGAGTGCTGCACTGTCTGAGGTGCCGTCGTTCGGATGAGATGTTAAACCAAGGCCCCATCTGCTCTCTGAGGGGGACGTAAAGATCTCATTGCACTATTTCAAAGAAGAGCAAGGGAGTTTTCCTGGTGTCCTGGCAAATATTTATCCCGCAATCAACATAACACAGACAGATTATTTGGTCATTATCACATTGCTGTTTGTGGGAGCTTGCTGTGCGCAATTGGCTGTCTTGTTTCCTACATTACAACAGTGACTACACTTCAAAAGTACTTCATTGGCTGTAAAGCACTTGGAGGCGTCCGGTGGTCGTGAAAAGCGCTATAGAAATGTAAGTATTTCTTTCTTTCTCTCTGACCCCCCAGTCCCCCCCTCATCTCTCTCTGACCCCCCAGTCCCCGCCTCATCTCTCTCTGACCCCCTAGTCCCCCCCCTCATCTCTCTGACCCCCCAGTCCCCCCTCATCTCTCTCTGACCCCCCAGTCCCCCCTCATCTCTCTCTGACCCCCCAGTCCCCCCTCATCTCTCTGACCCCCCAGTCCCCCCTCATCTCTCTGACCCCCAAGTACCCCCCTCATCTCTCTGACCCCCCAGTCCCCCCCTCATCTCTGACCCCCCAGTATCCCCTCTCTCTCTGACTCCCAGTCCCCCCATCTCTCTGACCCCCAGTCCCCCCTCGCTCTGACCCCCAGACCACCCTTCTCTCTCTCTCTCTGACCCCCAGTCCCCCCTTCTCTCTCTCTGACCCCCAGTCCCCCCTTCTCTCTCTCTGACCCCCAGTCCCCCCTTCTCGCTCTCTGACCCCCAGTCCCCCCTTCTCGCTCTCTGACCCCCAGTCCCCCCTTCTCTCTCTCTGACCCCCAGTCCCCCCTTCTCTCTCTCTGACCCCCAGTCCCCCCTTCTCGCTCTCTGACCCCCAGTCCCTTCTCGCTCTCTGACCCCCAGTCCCCCCTTCTCTCTCTCTGACCCCCAGTCCCCCCTTCTCTCTCTCTGACCCCCAGTCCCCCCATCTCTCTCTCTGACCCCCCAGTCCCCCCTTCTCTCTCTCTCGGGCCCCCAGTCCCCCCCTTCTCTCTCTCGGGCCCCCAGTCCCCCCCTTCTCTCTCTCTCTGGCCCCCAGTCCCCCCCCCCTATTTCTGTTCCACTCACCCACACCCCCAGTCCCTCCCCCGTCTCTGCCCCCCCCAGTCCCTCCCCCGTCTCTGTCCCCCTCACCAACCCAGTCCCTCCCCCGTCTGTGTCCCTCTCACCGCCCCCAGTCCCTCCACCGTCTCTGTCCCCCTCACCGCCCCCAGTCCCTCCCCCGTCTCTGTCCCCCTCACCAACCCAGTCCCTCCCCCGTCTCTGTCCCCCTCACCCCCCACAGTCCCTCCCCCGCCTCGGTCCCCCTCACCCCCCACAGTCCCTCCCCCGCCTCTGTCCCCCTCACCCCCCGCAGTCCCTCCCCCGTCTGTACCCCCCGCAGTCCCTCCCCCGTCTGTCCCCCTCTCTCCCCTATCTCTGTCCCCTTCACTCCCCTATCTCTGTCCCCCTCACTCCCCTAGTCCCCCCCTATCTCTGTCCCACTGTACTTTTCCTTCACTCTCTCGCGTCTGTGTTTTACTCACGTTCTCCCACCAACAGTATCCTCACGTCTCCCCTCATGTTCACACTCTCCGTTTGCTCGATTCTAACCACTATCGAGTGCGTTAATGTAGGTTATTCAGAGAAACTGGAGACCAATCGATTCCTACCGAATCGATACCGGTGGCCCCCGTTGGGCCACTTCCCAAGAGCGGGCAGACCGGCTGAGCTCGGCAACTTCCGGAGAGCGGCCAAAGGCCGTTCGGGAACTTCCGGAGAGCGGCCACAGGCCGTTCGGCAACAACCAGAATAATTCGGGCTTTTCCGGAGAGCGGTCAGACAAGCCGAGCTCGGCATCCTCCGGAGAGCGGCCACAGGCCGTTCGGCAACTTCCGGAGAGCCACAGGCTGTTCGGTAACTTCCGGAGAGAGGCCACAGGCCATTCGGCAACGTCCGGAATAATTTGGATCTTTCCGGAGAGCGGTGAGACCGACCGAGCGCGGCAATTTCCCGAAAATTCAGAGGGGGTTCGGCTTTTTTCCGGATAGTCGAAAGCTACTGCCGGGATTATATTTGCCATTCCCCAATGACTGAAGTTTAAAATCTTTATGCTCATCTTTAAATCCCTCCATGGCTTCCTCGTAGCCAATCTCTGAAACCTCTTCCATCCCTCCATCTCCACCTGAACACTCCATTCCTCACTCTGTTAAGCTAAGTGTTAATCCAATACTGCTGTACCAATGATTCGCAAGGCATGATGGACTGCTTGACATGCAGTGAATAGTTTAAATGTAAAAACTGATGCAGGGCTGTGGGAATGCAGTACAGATAAGAAAGGACAAGAACAGAATGTTTAGATAACTGATGGAGACAGTCTCATGGTCGCATTTTGTTGAAAGTTAAAAGTGAATTTTAAACAGAGCTCTGTAAAAAGAAACAAATGACTTGTGCAGCGTGATCGCCTAGTTTTCTGTATTCTCATGATGACTTGCAATTTATGAAAATGTATAAATATTGTAGCCCAGTGAGTCTAGGGGCGCACTCTAGAGACCTCCTTGTGTGCAAACACAAAGGGTTTCTCAGATTGAAGTCCAGTACCGGTTACTGGAATAAAACTTTACTTATTTTACAGTTTCTGACTTTGTGTATTACTGGGAAAGTGGTAATAGACTGACCGGCGTGTTGAGTCTCCTAAAGCAGCGAACCTTGATCCCCCAAGTTTGGGGTTGATCCTCCTCACAGAAGTGAGGGGTTAACAACTCCACCTTCTTGGCTATCTCCTCCACCCCACTTTTGCCCCATTGGCAGCACCTGGGTCCTAATCTATGAAATTCCTTCCTCTAACCCATCCGCCTCACACCTTTTAAAACCTACCCATCTCTTCAACCAAGCTGCCGTCACCTTCCAGTTGTTGAGTATGTTCAAGACAGAGATCATAGATTTTTTGCATATTAAGAGAATCAAGGGATGTGGCGATACTGCAGGAAAGTGGAGATGAGGTAGATCAGCCATGATCTTACTGAATGGCAGAGCAGGCTTGAAGGGCCAAATGACCTACTCCTGCTCCTATTTCTTATGTTCTTATAGAATTTACAGCACAGAAACAGGCCATTCAGCCCAACTGGTCTATACTGACGTTTATGCACCATACAAGCCTCCTCCCACCCTATCAGCATATCCTTCTATTCCTTCCTCACATGCGCCTATCTAGCTTCCCCTGAAATGCATCTATGCTATTTGCCTCAACCAATCCATTTGGTAGCGAGTTCCACATTCTAAACACTCTGGGTGAAGACATTTCTCCTGAATTCCCTAATTCCTATTCTTTTCTGATTCATCATCTGTTCCCTATTTGCTTAGTTGAGACACACCTGGAACATTGTTTACATTAACTAAGTGGACGTTGTATTTGCAGGTCAGATATGTTGCGCAGTACAATAATGTTCTTTACAGAAATAAACTTTATTCATTGATCAAATAAATATATGCAAACACATCCATAAAGTATTCTGTACAGTATGAAGTCATGGAATGATTCACAAGGCACATTTCAGATGGTGTTCATATTAATATATTTGATTCTTATGTCAACATTTAACGGATCAGGTTTTCAGTTAAGGTACAAATTCACAGCCACATTTGCAGCCAATGACAGTAGGGTCTCTATTTTGGAGCCATTCTTGTATGCTACCCCAGTAGTGTATTTAGGATTTGGTTTAATCTCATTTAATTGGGGTTTTTGCATTTAATTTTAACTTATAAATGGCTTGTGGATTTGTACTGCAGCTAGAAGTAATGAAATGGTTAAAGTTGTTCATTCCTAGGATGCTTTAGGCTGAGAAACCAGTTCTGACAAAAGGTCATCAACCTGAAACGTTAACTGTTTCTCTCTCCCCAGAGGGTGCCTGACCTGCTGACTGTTTCCAGCATTTTCTGCTTTTATATACAAGTCTCACCAAGTGCTTTTTCTTAAAAAAAACGAAAAGGGGTGTCAGTTTTCTATTTCCAATTCCAACAGTCCGAGTGTCAATTTACACCCAAATCCTTTAGCAGTTGAAACGTGCTAGCTTACAGTCACAGTAAACCCAAGAACTTATACAACCTTTTTCTCCATTTCACGATCACTGTAATCAAAGTTTTCTGCACATTGACCCATTGCACTCACCGTACATCAAAATCAATGGGAAAATAAAATTAAATTTCATTCAATATAACAACCAATTTAATGCTGAACTTGTTAAATTTAGCTAAATAGTTTTATTTTATATTAAATTTATATGTTCTGGTTGCACAGGCTTGGCAAATAACTAATAGCTCAAATGTTTATTTTCTTCTAATTTCATAGTATCAGATTCTTCAGCATCATATTGTAGATTTTTATGTTGATGTCTTTTGTCCCCCTCTTTCCAAATTGCTCCCTCTTTTCCAGCATCCTCTCCTGGTGTTAATTATATTTTTGTCCAACATGCAGATCACTCAAACTTGGTCCATACGGTGGTTTGCAGTTGAGGTCCGTGGATCAGGTGTCATTCAAGCGCAGCAAGGTTCCGGTAGTTGTTGGTATGCTGTTTTGAAAAATAAAAAATATATAAAGTGAGACTTCTCCTAGCCCTTGACAATCCAATTGTAACAAGAGATAGAAATTGAACAGTTTCACTTCGTGATAGCTTTTAAAAAGGGGAAGTGGATGAATAATTGGAAAAAAATTAAACATCTTAAAGGGCAGAGGAAGTGGATAACTCTCAGAGAGCCAGCACTGTGCGATGGGCCAAATGGCCTTTCTGTGTTGTAAAATTGTATGGAATCAGAGTTTATAGTATCCTCATCCTTTTTTAATATGGCACAAAAATCAAATATATTAAAAGACATTTTTGAAACAGATTCCATCTGTTAGGTTATTATTCATTATTTATGGTCCTTTTGTTGTCCTAAAATGGACTCTGTCACATATCTTCCCCCAGCCATGATGGGATGAAAGTGACCTTCTCCAAGTGCCTCTGCTGTTCAGTGAGCTGCGGCTGGTGGGTGCAGGACAGCAGCTTTACACGACTCATCTAGGAGTTGCTTTCCCTTCTTTCCTTTCAAACAGAATCTTGCCTGATGTTCATTACATCTCCCCGTCAAAATGGGATGCTAGTTCTGTGGCAGTTTGCAAACGTGGCCCTACCAGTCTGTAGCAGAGCAGCAAGAAACCAATCATCAAGGCAGAGCTCCGATCCGGTCTTCGCCCAATGTCGACACACACTTACAGCTGAGGTCACTGGATAGTGATCAGGAGCAGGAACTGTGGCTGATTTTCTCCTTTCTAACCTAGGAGGCTGAGACCAATTGTAGCACCCCAGCTGAGATCAGATGACTTAGCACAGATTGGAAATTGAACCAAGGGAATGTACCTGGTCTGTGTGGCTCAGATACTTTCTGTTTTACCAAAACTTAAAGACAAATTCCCAGTAACTTTAAGTTAACTCCATATATATGTTGCACATTGATTTAACTAAAGGGATACTTCACCATTTCACCAACTCTGCTCCAACGATGTCATGAATGTGATACTGGATCCCTAACTTTACTGTGGAGGTTACTTTCCGAGTTTCTAGGTCCGACTGCAAAACTTCATTGTACTTAGATTTCCGGATCATACCAAGAACAGCTTTACGACCTGTAATGAATAACCAACAGAGGGCTTTATATTTTAACGGGTGACTGTTAAGCAATGTCCAAGAGAAACCCAGGCTAGCTTGTCCAGGCACCATCCCTCCCTACCAACCTAGGAGAAGAAACGCTGGCACAAGACAGGGAGAACGTCAGGTGTAAACCTAGATTCTACCATTCCGTATTGGAATACTGTGCAACAGCACCAGGCCATATTCCACACTGCCACGGTAATGTCATAACAATTGAATGAGATTTGAAATATTTATATCATTTTCTTGAATAAACTTTATTTATTTATTTAAAAAAAAATATTCACTAAGAACTAACTTGCATTTATATAGCATCTTTCACAGCCTCAGGACGGCCCAAAGCGCTTTACAGCCAATTAAATACTTTGAAGAGTATCACTGTTTTGTAGGGAAACGGGGCAGCCAATTTGCACAAAGCAAGATCCTACAAACAGCAATGTGATAATCTGTTTTAGTGATTGAGGTTGAGGGATAAATATTGGCCAAGACAGCAGGAGAACTCCCTTGCTCTTCTTCGAATAGTGCCATGGGATCTTTTACATCCAGCCAAGAGGGCAGATGGGATCTCGGTTTAACATCTCATCTGAAAAACACTATAGTACTCCTTCAATACTGCACTGAAGTGTCAGCCTAGATTATGTGCCCAAGTGTCTGGAGTGGGGCTTGAACCCACAACCTTCTGAACCAGAGGCGAGTATGCTACCCAGAGCCAAGGCTGACACAATTTCATTTTCAGTCAGTCATCAAATAATAATATCAGAGACAAACAACACCAGAAAACCATCTACAGCCTTCTGATTAAGTTCAAAGTTGCTTCTGCCCGTCAGTAACAGTCCTACCTTAAGTATGTTGTGATGGGACCTACCTTTCACAAAGTATTTCACAAATCGGCCAGCTCCTGGAATAGCAAGCCACCAGCTTCCAACATCTCGTACCGTAAGAAGTCCTGCATTCACCAGCTGCCTGTCGACAAAAATTAGAATATTTGAAAAGGAAAGTAACCAGGGAACCATTACATTCACATTTATAGGAACAGAATATGTAGACATGGTGCAGATTAGAAGGTAGTGGATTAGAAGGTAGCAAATGTAACCCCACTATTTAAGAAAGGAGGGAGAGAGAAAACAGGGAACTACAGACCAGTTAGCCTGACATCAGTAGTAGGAAAAATGCTAGAATCTATTATTAAGGACATGGTAATAACTTAGAAAATAATAATAGGATTGGGCAGAGTCAACACAGATTTATGAAAGGGAAATCATGGTTGACAAATCTGTTAGATTTTTTTTGAGGTTGTAACTAGAAGGATATGGTGGGGGGGGGGGGGGGGGGTGGACCAGTGGATGTGGTGTATTTGGATTTTCAAAAGGCATTAGATAAGGTGCCACACAAGAGGTTATTAAACAAAATTAGGGCTCATGGGATTGGGGGTAATATACTAGCATGGATTGAGGATTGGTTAACAGACAGAAAAAAAAGAGCAAGAATAAATGGGTCATTTTCAGGTTGGCAGGCTGTAACTAATGGGGTACTGCAGGGATCAGTGTGTGGGCCTCAGCTATTCACAATTTAAATCAATGATTTGGATGAGGGGACCAAATGTAATATATCCAAGTTTGCTGATGAAACAAAGCTAGGTGGGAGTGTAAGTTGTGAGGAGGATGCAAGGAGGCTTCAAGGGGATATAGGCAGGCTAAGTGAGTGGGCAAGAACATGGCAAATGGAATATAATGTGGAGAAATGTGAAGTTATCCACTTTGGTAGGAAAAATAGAAAAGCAGAGTATTTTTTAAATGGTGAGAGATTGGGAAATGTTGGTGTTCAGAGGGACCTGGGTGTCCTTGTACACGAATCACTGAAAGTTAACATGCAGGTAACAGCAAGCAATTAAGAAAGCAAATGGTATGTTGGCCTTTATTACAAGAGGATTTGAGTACAAGAGTAAAGACATCTTACTGCAATTATATAGGGCCCTGGCGAGACCACACCTGGAGTATTGTGTATAGTTTTGGTCTCCTTACAGAAGGAAGGATATACTTGCCATAGAGGGAGTGCAACGAAGGTTCACCAGACTGATTCCTGGAATGGGGGGGGATTGTCCTATGAGGACAGATTGAGTAGGCTAGTCCTATATGCCTCAGTGTTTAGAAGAATGAGGGGTGATCTCATTGAAACATACAAAATTCTTACAGGGCTTGACAGGGTAGATGCAGGGAGGATGTTTCCCCTGGCTGGGGAGTCTAGAACCAGGGGTCACAGTCTCAGAATAAGGGGTCAGCCATTTAGGACGGAGATGAGGAGAAATTTCTTCACTCCGAGGGTGGTGAATCTTTAGAATTCTCTATCCCAGAGGGCTGTGGAGGCTCAGTCATTGAGTATATTCAAGACAGAGATTGATAGATTTTTGGATATTAAGGGAATCAAGGGATATGGGAATAATGCAGGAAAGTGGAGTTGAGGTAGAAAATTAGCAATGATCTTATTGAATGCTGGAGTAGGCTCGAGGGGCCGAATGGCCTACTCCTGCTCCTATTTCTTATGTTCTGAGAGCTATTCCATGGACACGTGACTGAATAAAGTTTTATAGAGTCTATACAACCTGCATAAAACCCATATGTACGTTTACAAGACATTAAACCAAAGGTCCTGTTTGCCTGAATTAATCCAAGTGGACATTAAAGAACATATAGCACTATTTGAAGAGGAGCAATGAGTTCTTCCAAGTGTTATGGTCAACATTCCTCCCTCACCAAACACCACCAAAAACTGATTAACTGGTTATTCTTCAGATTGCTGTCGAGTGCGAAATAGCTGCTCAGTCTGTCTACAAAACACCATCTACAAGGCATAAGTAAGGAGTGTGATGGAATACTCTCCACTTGCCTGGATAAGTGCAGCTCCAACAACACTCAAGAAGCTCGACACCATCTAGGACAAAGTAGCCCGCTTCATAGGCACCCCACCCACCACCTTAAACATTCACTCACTCCTCCACCGGCGCACCGTGGCTGCAGTGTGTACTATGTACAAGATGCACTGCAGCAACTCGCCAAGGCTTCTTCAGCAGCACCTCCAAAACCCGCGACCTCTGCCACCTAGAAGGACAAAGGCAGCAGGCGCATGGGAACACCACCACCTCCAAGTTTCCCTCCAAGTCACACACCATCCTGACCTGGAAATATACCACCGATCCTTCATCGTCGCTGGGTCAAAATCCTGGAACCTCCTCCCTAACAGCACTGTGGGAGTACCTTCACCACACGGACTGCAGCGGTTCAGGAAGGCGGCTCACCACCACCTTCTCAAGGGCAATTAGGGATGGGCAATAAATGCTGGCCTTGCCAGCAATGCCCACATCCCATAAACGAATTTTAAAAAATCACTCCACTTCTGATTAACTCACTGAACACAAAGAACACCGAGACACAGTAAGGTCCTACCATGAGTATATTACAATGCAACACACCGTTGACAATCTAGCAACATCTGACTATATCTTTTTTATTTAAATGTGAAAAGAGAAACCTTTCAGTGAAACAAATGGAAGTAATGCTTCAGCATGTCTTTCACACTCGGAGCCTGGTTCCACACAGAGAGGTTCAAATCTTACCAAAGTTTTACATGTTCTCATTAACTGGCATATTCCAAATGCTGCTAGTACACAAAGACTTATTACTACATAAATGTGTTTATTCACGTTATACAGAAGAGTGTCTGCATCTTTAAAAATTTGTTTTTAATTTAGGTTTTTTGTGATCAAAATAGCAAGTGATTTTCCGTCAGTGAGCAAAAATCTGAGCACTTCCTAAAAGAGAATAACTTTAAATAAACCTGTTCGAATTGTTATTTAAAAAAAAACTCAAGAGGGCATTCATGTCACAAAAATACTTACCTTAGTGTACTCATTGAATGGCAGAGCAGGCTTGAATGGCTGAAAATCCTACTCCTGTTCCTATCAGACAAGAGGCAATTCTTTAGTGTTTGACTCCTTTGCATTGTCCTGGGTACTCACGTTATTTCTTGGTCACGAAACGAAAACTCCTTCAGCATTTTATCTTTGTTGAAACCAATATCTGTACAGGAGCTTAGCACGCTCTCCAGAAACCTTTGTACTGTTGTAGCGGTCTCTCTTGTCGCTGTCGCAGCCAAAACTTTACTTTTGTAATCTTCACTAAATACAACACCGAATACATCAGTGTCAAATCCAAACTGGAAAATCCGAACGTCTCCCAGATCCTTCATCTCATTCTGATCAACATGCAGGAATGAAGACAATGACATTACTCATTCGGTTACTTTTATTTCAAATTCAGGTAAATTTGAATATCCTGATCGGCCTCATCTTTGCTTATGTTGTTTCAACCTTGGCAGTACCCTGCAATATTGGCCATATTTAGAGGGTAACCTTAGACAGTAACATTCAATAAAGGCATTCAGATTGATCCTCGAGGTCACCTCACAAAATGCAGTTTGGAACAATTCTTGACATTAGAGAGGGGATTCTAACCAGCCACGGTGTCAGTTGTGGCTCAGTGGGTAGCACACTTGCCTCAGAGTCAGATAGTTGTTGGTTCACGTCCCACTCCTGGCTGACACAGTACTGAGGGAGTGCTGAAGAAAAAAGTCATAGAAACTCTGTTTCTCTCCCACAGATGTGTCATCTGCCAAGTGTTTCCAACATTTCCTGTTTTTATTGAACAAGGAATTCAAATGGATATAAAGTGACTTATCAGCCAACGTACATACATTTCTATCTCAGCCAGTTCCCCAAATACTTAGACAACACACAAAATAGCTTTACACAGTGATGGGACTTACCAGCTGGCGATCAACTGTAGTTTTGTCTTTAACAATGCTGTAAAGTTGGTGTTTTAGAACTATAGGCGGAAGAGAATCATCAAACAACTTACGGGGAAACAAGGATGTTAGAAAAATCAGCGCAGATTTAGTATCATTTGGCACACCTATTAAAAAATTGTAAAAGGGAAGAATGGTCATTGTTTTGTTTCAAAATCCTTTACAAAAAGAATTGAAAAATAATTATACCACTGAAGTAATCTAAATGAAAACTGTGATTTGTGTGCTTTTTCGATAGACTAGGCAAGCTATTGAGGGCTTTCCTGCAACTACAATAAACGAACCTGGATTCAAGAAACTTGACATCTAGTAGTAACACCTAGTGTGGATTAAGTCAGTTATTCTCATCATTTGGGTTGTCCAGTGTTTTTTTCCAAATAGCTTGGACTTTGTTTAAATTCTTAGGATATGGGGAAGAACTGGCAAATCCAATATTTATTGCCCATCCCTAGGTGCCCTGAGGGATTAACAGGGAGCTGGAGTCATGCGTAGGCCCAAACTGGGTAGGGGGGGGGGGGGGGGGGGCAGGTTCCCCTCCCTGAAGGATATTAATGAACCAGTTGGGTTTTCACACCAATCCAACACTGTGTCTAATGCCAGCCCACAGATTACCAGATTTATTAAATTCAATTTCACAACTTGCCATGGTGGAAATTGAACTCATGAACTCTAGCCTACTAGTCCAGCACCACAACCACTAGGCTACTCTATTCATAAATAAGGATTTTGAAATCAATGCACTGAGAGATGGGAGCCTGTGGCAACAAATTAAAGAATGTATTTTACAACTGTATTACTCGAAAATAAAGTGTTACCTTCAAACATTTGTGCTTCCTCCTTATCCAACAACTTAAAGCCTTCCGCTAACCCAAATTTCCGTTTCTTAACCTGCCGGAAAATGTCTGGTATCAAGTTTCTCTTCCGATTCATTGCTGCAAGTAAAATTTATTTATTTATTTATTTTTAAAAGATGGCAATTGAAACATTGCATAGTAAAATATACCTTATCTGTAATGGTGTCATTTTCAAAGATCAACATAATTTTCTCTTAATGACCATCCATAATATATCATTTGCTAATTAATACAATTCAACCAGCTCTACATTTCAGCCATTTCACCTAAAGAACGAACTTGCATTTATACAGCGCCTTTCACGACCTCGGGGCATCCCAAAGCATTTTACAGCCAATTAAGTACTTTTGAAGTGTAGACACTTTTTTCTTTATTTGTTCATGGGATGTGGGCGTCGCTGGCAAGGCCAGCATTTATTGCCCATCCCTAATTGCCCTTGAGAAGATGGTGGTGAGTGTTAGATCCGTGTGTTAATGGAGACACGGAATGCAGGAGTTGATTTAACAAGTGTTTACTGAACAAAGTCTGGAGGTGAACTAACTACACAAGACGCTACACAGGCTTATATACCCGAGTGGTCACTACTGGTACTACAGTATACAGGGGCTTCAAAAACATAGTTCCTCTTAAGGTACATACACTACAATTCCTCCCCTTTTAGATAAATAGTACATAACATTAAGTAATCATTAAATAACATTTTTACAAGAACAATAATCTACACATT
The DNA here is from genome assembly GCF_052327205.1 of Somniosus microcephalus. Classification (NCBI taxonomy): domain Eukaryota; kingdom Metazoa; phylum Chordata; class Chondrichthyes; order Squaliformes; family Somniosidae; genus Somniosus; species Somniosus microcephalus. Next base: position 93,382,161 of record NC_140997.1, read on the forward strand.
TGCTGAAGTTAATCAATTACAAATTCAGTCTCTCTGGAGGCTTCCTGACTCGGTCCGGATAACACCTCGGTGGTGTAGTAGGTTCTTTTGGCAAGGTCGATTCGGCTTCAATGCCAGTGTCGGGTTCATCTGGTTCCAGTATCACCGGATCGGAGGTAGATACTATGGGTATCTCTGCTTCATCACTAGGCGTATAGAGTTGTGGTGTAGATTGTCCTTTTTCGGATGACTCTATGATCTGGTCAGCATGGCGCCTTATTATGCTTTCTCCAATGTCCACAGTATACATCAGCGGTCCTAGTCGTGTGCAAATAGTTCCAGGCTGCCATTTCTCGGTACGGTAGTCCCGGGCCAAAACTGGTTGACCTATCTGGAAGGTTCTAGTTGGCCTTTCATTCATGCTTTGAAATTGCCGGTTCTCTACGTCCCTTCTGACGTTTGGCTTGACCAAATCCAGCCGGCATCTTAGTCTTCTGTTGAAAAACATCATGGCAGGGGTTTGGTTTGTAACCACGTGTTGCATTCCTGTACGCAAACAAGAAGTTATCTACCTTATGTTGTAGATTTATGTCTTCATTACCCATGGCCTTTATGGCCTTCTTGAAGGTCTGGACAAACCTTTCAGCTAATCCATTGGTGGCGGGATGGTATGGGGCGGACGTGTAGTGCTTGTTTTTTTAAGAACTTCCTGAATTCTTTGGATACAAATTGCGGTCCATTATCAGAACAGATCTGTTCAGGCAGCCCATTCCTGGCGAATATGGTCCTTAATACGGTGATGGTTTTTTCCGTGGTGGTGGAGGACATCTTTATTACCTCCGGCCACTTGGAGTGTGCATCCACCGCGATTAAGAACATTGAGTCCATAAATGGACCAGCAAAGTCGATATGTACCCTTTGCCATGGAGATGAGGGCCACTCCCATGGATGTAGAGGGGCTTGTGGTGGGGCGTTTTGGACCTTCTGGCATCCTAGACAGCTCTTGGTCATTTCTTCGATGTCTCCATCGATACCTGGCCACCACACAAACGCTCTGGTTAAGTTCTTCATTTTCACTCCACCCAGATGCCCCTCGTGAAGCTCCTTTAGCACTTTATCCTGGAGTTTGGGTGGAATCACCACTCTGGATCCACACATCAAGGTTCCTCGGCACACTGACAGCTGTTCTCTTCTTTGCGAGAATGCTGGCAACAGTGGTTCGCCATGTGCTGGCCATCCCTTCACCGTTAAATCGTAGACTCGTGAGAGAGTCGGGTCATTTCTCGTTTCCTTTTCAATGGTAGAATTTGTCACCGGTAGACATTCCACTATGGTCGAGTGGAACATCTCCACTGGGTCCACTGTAGGCGCCTCTTCTACCGTTGGCAACGGTAGGCGCGATAACCCGTCAGCATTCCCATGCTGTTTTGTTCCTTTGTATCCTATGTCATATTGGTGTGCCCCTAGGAAAAGGGACCACCTCTGTAGCCTTTGCGCTGTCATAATGGGAACGCCCTTTTTAGGGTTGAATATGGAGATGAGAGGTTGATGGTCAGTCAACAAGGTAAATTTTTGTCCGTGTAGGTAATGGTTGAATTTCTTCACCCCCCACACCAGGCTGAGTGCCTCCCTGTCGATCTGGGCATAGTTACGCTCAGCTGAGTTCAATGAGCGTGATGCAAAAGCTATCGGCCGCTCCGAGCCATCAGGGAATCTATGCGATAATACCGCTCCCACGCCGTAAGGGGATGCAACGCACGCCAGTCTGATTGGCAGTGATGGGTTGTAATGAGCCAACACTTCCCTGGATGTGATCAAGCCTTTGCATTTATGGAAGGCACGTTTACAGTCTTCGCTCCATTTCCAAACTACTCCAGTTTGTAGCAGTGCGTTAAGAGGGTGCAGAACCGTCGACAAGTTTGGTAAAAATTTATGATAGTAATTTATTAATCCTAGGAACGACCTTAATTGCGAGACATTTTCAGGCGCTGGGGCATTTACGACCGCTTCAATTTTTTCAGGTGACTTATGCAACCCTTCTTCGTTAATGACATGGCCACAATATGATATTTGTTTCTGGAAAAATTCGCACTTGGGGCGATTTGCTCGTAGGCCCCGTTCTCTCAGCCTCGTGAGCACCTGCTCCAAGTTGGCAAGGTGCTTGTTGTCGTTTTCTCCTGTTACAAGGATGTCGTCTAGGTAGCATTGAGTCCCCGGATTCCCTTGCAGGACTTGCTCCATAGCTCTTTGCCAGATAGCCGGAGCTGATGCCACTCCGAAAACCAGTCGATTGTACTGGTACAGGCCTTTGTGTGTGTTTATCGTGACATACTTTTTAGAGGCCTCCTCAACCTCCATCTGTAGATATGCCTGTGCTAAGTCAATTTTGGTGAAACGTTTCCCTCCGGATAGTGAGGCGAAAATATCTTCTATCCTCGGAAGAGGATACTGTACCGTGTGAAGAACCGGGTTTACAGTCACCTTGAAGTCCCCACAGATGCGAATTTTTCTCTGTTCTTCAGATTTATCATTATTCAACGTTTTCTTCATGACCGGGACGATGGGTGTGGTGGCCCACTCGCTCCAATCTACCTTGGATAACACGCCTGCTTTTTCCAAATTCTCCAGCTCTGCCTCGACGGCTGGACGAACTGCGTATGGCACCGGCCTTGCCTTAAAAAACTTGGGAATTGCCGCATCTTCCACTTTTATTGAGGCGGTGGCGCCTTTCAGGGTTCCTAGTTCCTGTTGAAACACTTCTTTGGCGTTAGCCAAGATTTCTTTTAATCGTCCAGGTATGACGTCATCATCGTTTTTTTTCTTACTGGTCACCGTCAGTGCCTGAATGGAGTGCCAGTCTAAACGTATCTTTCTGATCCATTCACGTCCCAACAACGGTGGACCACCATCTTGCAGAACGTATAAATACAACTTCTGTATCTCCTTGCCGTTGTATACAACAGGCACCCTTATTTTCCCTCTGGGGTATACTTTCTGCCCCGTATATGTCTTCAAGATAACGGATGTGTCTTTCAAAGGTATATGCGGAAATAGCCGCTCGTAATCCTGTCGACTCATGACGGTCAGAGCTGATCCTGTATCTAGCTCCATTTTGACTGGGGACCCCGCTATCGTGAGGGTAACCCAAATGGTCTGGTAATCTTCTTTGGCAATTACATTATGTAATTTGAGACAGCTTAGTCTCTTGTTTCCGGAGTCGCTATCGCTCTTCTGGTCTTCAGAGCTACTGTCCGTCATCATTTGTACCTTTCTGTACTTTTCCTTATTGACCTTTTTACTGTCAGCGTATTTTTTTGCAGATCTGCATACACGTGCAATGTGTCCAATCTTTCCACATTGCCTGCATGCTTTGTCCTTGAACCAGCAGTCCTTCTGGTCATGGGTGGATCTGCCGCAGCGATAACATCTCTCGAAACCCCGTGTCATTTCATGGGTGCCGAAGTCCTGTGGCTTTTGCTGTATCTCTGCAGCTCCTCTTGCTGCTGCTTCGTATGATACAGCCACACTGAAAGCCTTATCCAGTGTCAAATCTTTCTCAGAAAGTAGTCTTTTCTGTGTTCGTTCGCTTAGGAGACCGCAGACGAATTTGTCTCGTAGAGAATCTGCCAGTCCTGCCCCGAATTGGCAGTGCTTTGACAGCTTTCGTAATTCGGTGAGGTAATCAGCGTTACTTTCATTCTTGTGCTGATTCCTCCTGAAGAATTTGAATCGTTCCGCTATCAGCAGCGGTGTTGGGTTTAAGTGCTCCTGTAAGGTATCAACAATCTCCTTAAAATTCTTGTCCATCGGTTTGGCTGGATTGATCAAGTTTCATAACAGCCCGTATGTCCTTGCGCCCATCAGATTTAGAAGTACCGATGCCTTTTTATCATCCGCTACTTCATTCGCCTTGCAATATACCTCCACGCTTTCCACATATGTGGTCCAATCTTCTATATCACTATCGAAAGCAATAATATTGCCAGTCTTCGGCATCTTGAAAATCTAAAATGGCGCTTCCCGCGCTTTTCCTCCGTCCCCGATGGATCAAAATGGCGCCTCCCGCGCTTTTCTTTCTTCCCCGCCGAGTTAAGATGGCGCCTCCCGCGCTTTCCCGCCGCTGCTGCCAACGCTGTTCTCTGCGGTTCCCGTTGCGACCTGCAGCTTTTCGCGGTACTTCTATTTTTTTAATTAAAAAAAAATATATATCTCTTCAATAGTTTCTCCGTTACTTGGAGAACCGTTCCCGTCGTGGAGCGGACCCTCTGGGACTTTCCCCTCCCTCTGCTCGGTCCGAACGCCGACCTGCTTTGCAGCACCGGCCGCGCCGAGTGCTGCACCCTCTCTCTCTTTGCTTCTGCTTCCCGACTCGCTGCCCGGTCCCGTTGCAGAGCCACCCGATCGAGCTCTAGCCCGCCGCAGCCCAGGAAGGATCAGTGCACTACCTGCCACCAGCCCATTTAGCTGGTGAAACCACAGTTTTTTTTTCTTGCTTCTGGCTTCGACCTTCGTCTGAGGAATCGATCCCCTTGAGGTGCTGCCGAATTGCAGGTAAGTTTGTTTCTAACTCATCGCCACTGTTAGATCTGTGTGTTAATGGAGACACGGAATGCAGGAGTTGATTTAACAAGTGTTTACTGAACAAAGTCTGGAGGTGAACTAACTACACAAGATGCTACACAGGCTTATATACCCAAGTGGTCACTACTGGTACTACAGTATACAGGAGCTTCAAAAACATAGTTCCTCTTAAGGTACATACACTACAGTGAGCCACCTTGACTTGACTTGAGTTTTACTAGGGCTCCTTGATGCCACACTCAGTCAAATGTTGCCTTGATGTCAAGGGCAGTCACTCTCATCTCACCTCTGGAATTCAGCTCCTTTGTCCATGTTTGGACCAAGGCTGTAATGAGGTCGGGAGTCGAGTGGTCTTGGCGGAACCCAAACTGGGCATCAGTAAACAGGTTATTGGTGAGTAAGTGCCGCTTGATAGCATTGTCGATGACACCTTCCATCGCTTTGCTGATGATTGAGAGTAGACTGATGGGCGGTAATTGGCCAGATTGGATTTGTCCTGCTTTTTGTGGACAGGACATACTTGGGCAGTTTTCCACATTGTCGGATAGATGCCAGTGTTGTAGCTGTGCTGGAACAGCTTGGCTAGAGGCGCAGCTAGTTCTGGAGCACAAGTCTTCAGCACAACAGTCGGGATGTTGTCGGTGCCCATAGCCTTTGCTGTATCCAGCTGTTTCTTGATATCACGTGGAGAGAATCAAATTGGTTGAAGACTGGCTTCTGTAATGGTGGGGACCTCAGGAGGAGGCTGATATGGATCATCCACTCGGCACTTCTGGCTGAGGATGGTTGCAAATGCTTCAGCCTCGTCTTTTGCACTCGTGCTGGGCTCCACCATTATTAAGGATGGGGTTATTCATGGATTCTCCGCCTCCCATTAGTTGTTTAATATAGTGTAGGAAGTGCAGCAGCCAATTTGTGCATAGCAATGTTGGTTCAGGGATAAATATTGGCCAGGACACCAGAGAGAACTCCCCTGCTCTTCTTTGAAATAGTATCATGGGATCTTTTACATCCACCTGAGGGAACATACGGGGCGTCAGTTTAACATCTTATTCAAAAGACGGCACCTTTCACAGTGCAGCACTCCCTCAGTACTGCACTGCAGTGTCAGCCTGGATTATGTGTTCAAGTCCCTGGAATGGGACTTCAACCCACAACCTTCTGACTCAGAGGCCACAATACAACAACAACTTATATTTATATAGCACCTTTAACATAGTAAAACATCCCAAGGCGCTTCACAGAAGTATTAAAAGTCAAAAAATTTGACACCGAGCCACAAGGAGAAATTAGGGCAGGTGACCAAATGCTTGGTCAAAGAGGTAGGTTTTAAAGAGCATCTTAAAGGAAGAGAGGTAGTGAGACAGACAGGTTCAGGCAAGGAATTCCAGAGCTTAGGGCCTAGGCAAGAGAAGGTACAGCCACCAATGGTTGAGCAATTATAATCAGGGATGCTCAAGAGGGCAGAATTAGAGGAGCACAGACATCTTTTGGGGTGGGGGTGGGGGGGGGCGCAGGGGTTGTGGGGCTGAAGGAGATTACAGAGATAGGGTGGGGTGGGGCCATGGAGGGATTTGAAAACAAGGATGAGAATTTTGAAATCAAGGTGTTGCTCAACCAGGAGCCAATGTAGGTCAGCGAGCACAGGGGTGATGGGTGAACAGGACTTGGTGCAAGTTAGGTCACAGGCAGCCGAGTTTTGGATCACCTCAAGTTTACATAGGGTAGAATGTGGGAGGCCAGCCAGGAGTGCATTGGAATAGCCGAGTCTAGAGGTAACAAAGCTATGGATGACGGTTTCAGCAGCGGATGAGCTGAGGCAAAGGCGGAGACGGGCGATGTTATGGAGGTGGAAATGGGAAATACGAAACACAAGTAAATGTGATCTCCATTTGGACCAGGGTGGAAGCGGCGAAGTTATCACATCGGCACCTCATTGACGACAACGAAGCATTATTTACTCCTGACCAAACAGCTGATCGTTAAGTTTACTTGAATGCACAGGAGTTGCCTGGGCCAGCTGTTTGCCCCGGACCAGTCGCCCTGCTCTGCAGGGCTGTATCCGCCTCTGCTCCAAACATTTACCCGCTTCTCCCTTAACCAGATGCCCCAATGAACGAGAGTCGGCCGTTCTCCACCTTCCCCGGGTGATGCGACCTGCGGCAGCCTCTCAGTCCCGGCCGGCGGTTTCTCCTGACCGACCACAACAGCAAACTACGCACTCTCTCCGCGACACCACACATCGGCGCGCCCAGTAGGTGTCAGATGTGCGCCTTTAAATGCTGCACGGTCAGCCTGACAGGAGTTCAATTATTAATTTCCATCTATAATCGGACACGCAAATAAAAATATACCTGGCATTATTTAAGGATGCTATTTGACGATGTATAAATATAACTATATATATTTTTTTTTTTTTAAAGTAAAGCATTCACCGATCTAACATTAGATTCAAGTACAAGTGTTTGGCGGGGCCACTGTTTCCAGCCGGAAGTCGAGGGCGGTGGCGCGCGTGCGCGGGTTGTCCGCTTTGGTGGCGGGAGGCGCCATTTCTCGCTGTGTGTTCGAGCGGCTCTCTGTCTCCCTCGGTCGATCGGCTGGCGGCGCCCTGCTGCATTTCCCGGTGAGGGGGGAAAGGCCCCGCTACCGTGTTCAAGCCGGAAGCGCGAGTTTGTCTCTCTTCCCCCCCCCCCCTTTCTAGTAAATGAAGCCGTTAAAGGGCCTCGGGGAACAGGCATCACAGCCGCCGCTTCTTCACAGACCTGGGAGCAAAGGCCTGTTGGAGCAAAGGAGATTGCGTCCTCTCGGCGGCTGAAAGTCCCCACAAGGAATCTGTCTGTCTGTGTGTGTGCGCGTGTGTGCGGCGGACGGGGAGATTTAAACCGGGTCTCCGGCGATGGAGCCTTCCTGAAATCCAACCCCGACTCCCGCCATTTCTGCTCGGGGGAGGTTAGTGTTGGGCGAACGGGACAAGTCCGACCACCAAACACTCCCGGGTCAGGGACTGGTTAAGATGAAGTGTGCCAAACAATGTACAACTCCCCACCTGCGCCAGTGCGATATTCTCCCCGTTTAATCTCCCGCCCCACTGAGTGAGGTTGGCAGTTTTCAGCTGTGAACTCGCTCTTCCCTGCTTGAGCCTTTGCCCAAAACCCATTTGTCGTGGGATTCTTGCAGCCAGCAGAGACAGAGTGAGGAGAGAGACTTTCATCCCATCAGCCACAACTCGATTTGAACTCCGATTCGAGAAGTGAAAGGCCAGTGTCTGTAAGCTCACTATCATCTGGTTTTTAAACTTGGAAGTCAGGTTTTTTTTTTAAACTGTTCCTTGAAATTGTGGGGACTGTTGTTGTCCTGGCTTTGTTGCTTTGTAATAACACAGATCCTTTATAGCTATGCAGCCTGTAATTATCTGTCATACATTATGAAATTAAAAGGTTTTGTTGATCTTGATGTAGTTCCTGGACATAGTTTTCTCAGAATTGTACGGCATTTTTTAAAAGTTGCAACCAGGGATTTTGCCAAATTTTCTGGTTAAAAAGGTGACAACTCTACTGTAAATAAGTCAATAAATAACATTTAGCAAATAATGGTTGTGTTTGTTTCTTGGCAACAAGTAATGGATCATCTGGTGACCCAGTCACTGTATGTAGAGGTAGAGAAAGTGCTATTGCTACTAATGTTAGCCACACCATTTAAGAAATGTATGGCCCTGAAGCATCTTATACAAAGAGTGCAAACTGGCTAGCACTCGCTGTGCTCACACATGAAGCATTGCCACTTGGGTGAGGTATTTCTTGGTCTGCCAGCATGTACCCCATAACGACTCATTGCATTTAGCAGAAGAGGGGAAGAGAATGGGAAGTGGTGGGTGGAGGTTGTCCTGAGTGTCTCACAGATCAATTGTAAAATAAGAGAAGAAAACTGTTGTGGCTTCAGCACTGTATTTTAACTGCTGTACTAATTTGTTTACTAATTGACCTGTTTTTTTTTTAAAAGTTCAATTCTCATATTGTTAACCAGTTGATTGAATTTATGAAACTGGTATCGGCAGAAGAAAAAAATGCACGTGACTACTGAGAAACATAATTTTCCTTTATAAGCAATAACAAATATTAATTGGTTGCACTGGTTACTGATAGGGAGATTAATATTTTTCTTAAATTAAAAAATGAAAATGCTGAAAATAGTCAGCCGGTCAGACAGCATCTATGGAGCAAGAAACAGTTAATGTTTCAGGTCGATGACCTTTCATTAGAACTGCTTTTGATCCAAGTGGGGCCAACAGTTGGGATGCTATATTTGACCTCTGACCCCGAGCTGGGAACTTATCAAAAATCAGCCAGAGTTCCCATTCCTGATTACTATCCAGCAACCCATGTTGGAAAGTGGATCTTGGATGACAGGATTGAGCACGACTGTGTGGTCAAATAGCTTGTTGAAACTCACTACCTAGGCTTGTATGTAAAGAATGCCCAGTCAGAGTGAGGGACCAGAGGGCAACCATTAGCAGAGGAACCTAACACAGTGAAATTCAGCACCTTCAGGGGAGAAAACTAGCCAAGAAAAAGAATAGTTCACTGATACCAAAATTCCATCAATTATCACTGAAGCAAAAATGCATCCTCTTGGTAATATTTCTGGAACATTAACTAGTACTGCAGGTAAAGGTCACTTGGGTTTCCTTCATGTACTTACTGGACAATCCAATTATTTTGCTGTTGTGGTTCAGAGGTAGACATGGTTAGAATCTTTAAAAGAGCATGCAGAAAATAATCAGAAAAGTGATTTGTTCTTCCCTCTGTTTTCACATTTTCCTCTGGTACAAACCAAAATAAATACAGACCAATCCGGTCAGAAAATTTAAATTATTTTGTGAGTTGCAACTGACGGGGTACTGCGAGGATCAGTGCTTGGGCCTCAGCTATTTACTTTCTATTAATGACTTGGATGAGGGGACTGAGTGAAATCTATCCAAGTTTGCTGACGATATAAAGTTAGATAGGAAAGTAAGCTGTGAGGAGGACACAGAGGCTGCAAAGGGATTTGACAGGTTAAGTGAGCGGTGAAGAACATGACAGATGGAATATAATGTGGAGAAGTGTGAAGTTATCCACTTTGGTAGGAAAAATAGAAAAGCAGAATATTTTTTAAATGGTGCGAGACTGGGAAATGTTGGTATTCAGAGGGACCGGAGTGTCCTTGTACACGAATCACAGAAAGTTAACATGCAGGTACAGTAAACAACTAGGAAAGCAAATGGTGTGTTAGCCTTTATTACGAAGGGATTGGAGTATGAGTAAAGCAGTCTTACTACAATTATATAGGGCCTTGGTAAGACCACACCTGGAGTACTGAACAGTTTTGGTCTCCTTACCTAAGGAAGGATACTTGCCTTAGAGGGAGTGCAACGAAAGTTCACCAGACTGATTCCTGTGATGGGGGGATTGTCCTATGAGGAGACAGTGAGTAGACTCGGCCTATGTTCCCTAGAGTTTAGAAGAATGAGAGGTGATCTCATTGAAACATATAAATAAATTCTTAAAGGGCTTGACCGCGTACATGCTGAGAAGATGTTTTCCCTGACTGGGGATACTAGAACAAGGGGTCTATTTATGAAGCCCAAGATCCCATATGCTTTGCTAACCACTCTCTCAATATGTCCTGCCACCTTCAGGGACCTATGGACATTAACTCCCAGGTCCCTCTGTCCCTGCACACTCTTTAAAACTGCCATTAAGTGTATATTGCCTCTCCCTGTTCCTTCTGTTAAAATGCATCACCTCACACCTCTCTATTAAATTCCATCTGCCACTTGTCTGCCCATTCTGCTAGCCTTTCTAAGTCCTGTTGCAGTCAATTGGTATCATCCTCACTGTTTGCCACACCCCTAAGTTTGGTGTTATCGGTAAATTTAGAAATTCTACTGTTTTCCAATATCCAGGTCATATCTCAAAAAAAGCAGTGGTCCCAGCACTGGCCCTTGGGAAACCCACTGTCTACCATCCTCCAGTCTGAAAAACAGCCATTTACCACAACTCGCTGTTTTCTGGCCTTAAGCCAATTCCTTATCCAAGCTGCCACTGACCACCTATTCAATGAGCCTCAGTTTTGTTAACCAGCCTTCTATGTGTTACTTTGTCAAACGCCTTCTGAAAATCCATGTAGACAACGTCCATTGCATTCCCTTCATCAATCCTTCCTGTTACTTCATCAAAAAAAATTAGTCAAACACGATCTGCCTTTTACAAATCCGTGTTGGCTCTCCTTAATTAGTTTAAACCTCTCCAAGTGCCTGTTAATTTTTCCCTTGATTATTTCTAAAACTTTACCCACCACTGATATTAAACTGACTGGCCTGACAGAGATCGACAGATTTTTGGATATTAAGGGAATCAAGGGATATGGGGATAGTGCAGGAAAGTGGAGTTGAGGTAGATCAGCCATGATCTTATTAAATGGCCTACTCCTATTTCATTCCTAAATGTAAAGCAGGTCTAGGTCTTGTGTTGTGACTGGATAATTTTGCCTCTTGCTGTTCATGAACACTTGTAGCACATGAGATTTCACTGTCATGATTTTTCAAAATTCCCATTCATTTATATCTGATGTTACTTGTTACTGACTCTTACAACCATCTTGTACAAAATTTTCGTGCACATCTGTCCTTGACTAATTCCTTGACACAGCAGTCAGAACTTAGACAGCACAATTAAAATCTTTACAAAAGTGTAGTAGCATTCACTGAAAAACAAGCAACTCTGTAGTTATTTTTACTACAAACAATTTTATTCTTGGATGTTTTTTGAGGTTAAAATCTAATTGTACACTAATAATCCCTGTTACTGCCATTACTTAGGTTGGCAAACAAAGTAACAATAACTGAAATTTGTTACTGATGTGGTTAGCAATTACAGTAGGACTAAAATACATTGGCACTAATGCCCCTTTTATATTTAAAAAAAAGCACAGTTCCACAGGCAACAACAGCCCTCTAGTACCTCGTCCAAGATGTCATATGGCAGGAGACAATCTGACGATGTCGGGGGGAAGGCAAGGGGTGTATTATAGCGGAGCCTGTTCCTATCCCCTTTCAAGGTCCACATGCACTTTCCAGCAGGGGTCATCGATAGCAATCAGAAGTAGGGCCCTGTCTAATTTATTTCCCCTTCCTAGCCCAGGAATACTGAGGCCAATTGTAACCCTGCCACCCCCCCTTGCCCTGGTTATTATAAACTAATCCAGCACAAGGAGCTTCCTGGTCTGTATGCCTCATCACCACAACACATGATGCATCTAGCCACTGAGCTACTGTATAAATTATACTAAATTGCACCGGATGGAAAATATGTAACAAGTTGATCTTTAAGGAGATGGGAAATGATTAACGCTGAGCTGCATTACGTTCTGTTTTTTAGGGGAAAAGTAATGCGTGATTGACACTAACTTTGATTATCTGGTGGAGTACGATGAGGATTTGTGAATGGTCAAAAGTTGATCTGTAAATATTTGCAGTGAGATCCTTATTACTAAAATTAATTGCATGTCAGAAGGCAGTGCCAGGAGCAAGGATGTGGTATTGAGTCTGAATAACATACTAGTAAGACCACACTTTCAATATTGGATTAACTTTGGTCACCAAAGGGAGCAGAGGAAAGCAACAAAGATGATAATTTCCAGCACGACAGGCTAAGGAGGTAAGATTAGTGAGAATGAAAAGACTAGTGTTTTTGAAGGAAATTCTTGCATATCCCGCTACCGAGCCTGGCTTGTGCTATATGCAGCAATAAATAATCTTTAGCAAAGGGCACTGGAGAACGATGTGAGGCAAACTGGGCAAGTTGGTGATAGGTCTTGTTCTGAGGGAGGGGGCGTTAAGGAATTGGAGGACATTGATGCACGGGATCCGACTGCTGCACTCTAGACCGAGCGTGTATGAATGGTGGACTGGGCCGAAACTCAAGCCACAAAAAGTTTCTGAAGTGAACCTTTGGATTAAGATCACACTTGCCACATCACACTTGCCACTTACCTGCACATTCTATTCACACAGTCTCGAGTGATGGGAAGCGTCGGGAATCACTCCCTGGAGTATATTCCCATTGCTGCCGGTCATGCAGGATCATTGTAGACCACAGATACCCTGGCCAATATCACCACATTGTAATTGAGCACCCTTGTTCCGGGGGTGGGGGGAATGGCCTGTTTCCGTGATGTAATTCTATGTAACTGGTGGATCAAATGCCCTTTTTTGTATTCAGTACAGAATATTTAAACGTTCCATTCTGCCAGCACAGTCTTAATTCAGATTATCTGGTTATTTAAATTTTTTAGTGCAAAAAAGGACTTTGAATTTTCACGAGCAGACTATAATCATTAGGAGTTTATTGCTTTAATACACAATACACTGAGTTTTAAATTCGATTTCATTTTTTAAACAGTCACATGTTTTTCTTACACTTTGCCATTAATTATGATGCAAGGAAGTGGAATTTATTGTACCTATGGAATGTTGAGAGGCTATTATAAAATTGTTGGCTTTGGTACAAGGTAGTTCAGGGTATTTACATATTCATTTTAATTGACTTTATGCCAGTGCTTTGAATATCTTTATTGTCATCGCCATTGTTTTAGGGGTTAATATAAAATACACTGTTTAAAATGTGCTTTTGATGCTCAGGTGTGTGTCTACTTGATCAGTTTAAATGTATAGTTTATCTCTGGTCCTGGTAGAACAGATGATTAGAAGAGTCCAAACCATTTTTCTCCCTCCTCTCTTGACTCACTCAAGCTGGGATACAGTTCCACAAGTACCCAAGTGGCCATTCTTCAAGTCTGAGCACAGACAGTGAGTGTCGCCAAGCTATTTGTCTGTGGGGGCATCAGAACCAAGTCCATCCTGTCCTTGCCCAACACCTACTAGCAGCAGGTCATTGGATGGCAAGCAGGTGCCCTGGCTGATTATTTTTCTTTCCTCCTCCCTTGCCCAGAGACAGTGAAGCTAATCGTCGCACCTTGATCAACTAACTCAGCATTGACTCAATCGAATTATTTAAAAAAATTATTCATTGATGGGATGTGGGTGTCGCTGGCTAGGCCTGCATTTAGTGCCCACCCCTAATTGCCCTCGAGAAGATGGTGGTGAGCCGCCGCCTTGAACTGCTGCAGTCCATATGGTGTAGGTACACCCACAATGCTGTTAGGAAGGGAATTCCAGGATTTTGGCCCAGCGACAGTGAAGGAACGGCGATACAGGTCCAAGTCAGGATGGTGTGTGGCTTGGAGGGGAACTTGTAGGTGGTGATGTTCCCATGCGTCTGCTGCCCTTGTCCTTCTAAGTGGTAGAGGTCGCGGGTTTGGAAGGTGCTGTTGAAGGAGCTTTGGCGAGTTGCTGCAGTGCATCTTGTAGATGGTACACAGTGCGCCGGTGGTGGAGGGAGTGAATGTTGAAGGTGGTGGATGGAGTGCCAATCAAGCGGGCTGCTTTATCCTGAATGGTGTCGAGCTTCTTGAGTGTTGGAGCTGCACTCATCCAGGCAAGTGGAGAGTATTCCATCACACTCCTGACTTGTGCCTTGTAGATGGTGGAAAGGTTTTGGGGAGTTAGGAGTGTGGGAGTTTATGGTCATTGCTTAGTCACATACTGCCTTTACCAACTGTGCCACTAAACATATGTAACATAATATTGCTAGTTGCTGTCGATTATATTTCATGTTATTTTTGTTAATTTCTTGCAGGCTTTCTTAAATCAAAAAGCGTGAAGGTATGGATCAGCACTTCAATACCAGTAGGGAATCGTCCAGGGGAGTCTTTAAACGAAAAGCAGATGATATACAAGAGAGTCAGATTAAATTACTGCGGATGGATACTGATAAACAATGCACTTCACACACAAACAGAAACAATGACAACAAATGTGAACATGCCCTTCCTGTGCAGCCAGACTATTATGACAAGAACTTTCCTGATTACAGGCAGCCTGTTGAGATAGGCTGTTTCTCGTTAGATTCACGTCGCCAGCTCTTTAATGATGCCAGGCAGCTAAAATACTGCGTGGAGCCCACCAGCAAGAATCCAAATTTCAATCTGCGAGATGGTTACAAAGACAGATACATAAAAAGGAACGATAACATTAAGGAAAAGCTGGACCATATCCTGAAGTGGATATTACTGAACAAACACAAATTCCCCATGCTGTCGGGGGATGACAAATCGCCTGCTTTGACAAAGTAAGTTGTGGCATATAGCTTTTTATTCTGTTACAGAACAGTAAAATAATAAATTTGTAGTAAAGGTTTATGATGAGTAAAAGTATCCATTTCTCTTACTTCACATTTAAAAAAAAAAAAAAAATCACATGAATTTTCCACTTATGAAGCGGAGGGATGTGAAATGGAACATTTTCTATTTCAGGCACCCATTGTCAGCATCCAGCACTGTGCAGTTAAATGCAGAGTGAAGTTCCTTCAATTCTGCCCTGACCATATCCTCAGTTTCAACCTAAGAAGAGCACCCCCAAATGCACAACAGCCACGGAGTGAAAGTGCCAGTTTATTGCTGAATTAGGGACAGTCTGACACTTTGCCCCCAGGAACTGATCAAGTTCATTTTAAATACGACCCTTACAATCAGCCTGAGATACATTTGAATCCAGGCCCAGAAGTGAAAAACCAAAGCCTGGCCTACTATCCCCCAATCAGGAAATACATACAGACGTAACATTTTTAATGATATAGATGTTTAGTTCATTATGTCTGTGTATGGAAAATATCACTGAAGAAACCAAATTTGTTTCCTGCCAGTAACTGTACGGTCGCTAAGCACTTTGTGGCTGTACGCATTTGTGACGTGACATAGTAGTCTTTTAATTCAAGAATGTGGTCTTGTCTTCCCAACTTTCTCTCCCTTTGCTTTACGTTTCGACAGTACCTTATAGACACTTTGTCGATAGATGAACACAACAAGCTTGGTGTTGGTGCAAAGTGAACGACTTGTGTTGTGAAAATCAGGTACTGTATTAAGGTCTGAACTGATTCTGAAGTGAAGCGAGATTCACTCCTCCAGGGAATCTGACTCTGCTGTCAGCTTGGGCTCTGACTGGAGTCAGGCTGCAGTTACACTATAATCATAGGGGTGGTGTGAAGCAAAGCACTTTGCACTGATGCTGCAGTTGTACAGTGACTGTTCCTTAAGACTGCAATTCCCAATATTACTTCAGGGAGAAAAGAACTCGTCAACAGCAAACACAGGACACACTCAGCAGGTCAGGCTGCATCTGTTGAGAAAACAGGAGTGAGTTGACGTTTCTGTGATAACCCCTTCCTTAGAACTCTATCTGGACAAAGCAGGTTTTCTTTAAAAATAATACAATTGTACTGAAACTTAAATAGATCTAAGAATATATAGAAGCAAATAAAATGACGTTACAGTATTCTCACCTTCATAAATCAGACTCGGGTCCTAGATTTAAGTCTCAATAGTCTGCCGTTCATCCTGCTGCGGTAGATAATAAGAGAATCATATCTTAAGAGGAGTACACGGAATTGTGCACATTGCATGCCTGACTATTACAGTATCTGTCTTTGGATACCCTCGCTGTTTGGCAATCGAAACTGGCATCACCCAAACAGACCAGCAGTGTGTTTAAAAGAGACTGATCTCTACCGGTTGCCTTTTCCTTCTTTTACAACTTATCTATAACAGTATTACAAGCTGAATGTTTGTTTTTTTTCTTCCATTTGTGTTTTGCTGGTTTGAGAAATTGTCCATTTTTACTTGTAGCCAGCTGCACACAGACTTCATCACGTGGCGAGGACATCTGACAAAAATTCTCACCACCCCTTATGAGAACCGAGAGGGCTGGCTGATGGCAGTGACTCGGCTTAATGGAACTTATTACATGAGTGAGGTGGAGACAGAGGAAGCCAGGCGGCAGAGAGAGCAGCGGACCGAAATGCAGGAGGAATTGATGTATGGAGGATACAAGTTTGAGCAGTACTTGTGTGCCGGTGAGAGATTTATCCAAAACTTTCATTGCTTTAGGCCAGACTGAAGTCAAATCAAAGGATTGTAATCAGATGAAATTAGTTAAGGAAATGTTACCTTTTCAGCAGCAAGTTGACTTTGTATCAATTGCCATGATCTCAAAGAGCTACAAGAGCACTCAGCCTATAAGTAACATATAAACAAGAGTTAAAAATGCCATTGATCACCCTCTGCACTACTAATGTGATTAGCGTCACTAGCTTATTTAATATATTATTAGCCATATGCTATTTTGGGGGGGGGGGTGGAATTGCATTTATGCACTTAATGCTCTTAATTATCTCACACTTCTCCTGTGTTACACCACCTGTAGCTATCAGTGTTTCAACCCCATTTTATAAAGCTCAAAAAAAAGTGTTTCTCCAGCCACAACCAAGTTTGAAAGGACATAATCTATAATTGTGCTGCTAGCTGTTTTTCACAGTACAAGTGGATACAGAATGAAACTTTCCCATCATCGCACTTTACTGAAATCCTAACAAAGGCTAGTGCATATCCAATCTCATTTGAAGGATAAGGAGATTAAATTTGTAACTCTAAACTGAATGGTAGGTGTGGTGGCTGTTGTTTGCCTGAAAAAAGCTGAACAAATATCTGTTACGAACAGAACTATGGGTTATAAAGATAGGCACAGATAGAGGTATACAAATTCCTCAAAGAATTCCCCAAATAATTACGGAAAGCCCATACTGTCAAAGGTGTTTTGTTTGTAGTTGTCTCGTTTGTACTGGCAATCTTTCCTTAAATCTTATTTGTTATAGGCCAATAAAGATTCTGGTCTGACCTCAGCCAGGGCAGCATGTGAGGCACTACAATTGCTATTCAATGATCACCACTGGAATCTGCGCATAGGTAGATATTGGTTGATGCCCTCCGTGGTCAAATAGCTGACAACGTTCACTGTACAGACTTGCCCATGAAGAATAGCCACATGAAAAAAGAAAATTATTTGCATTTCTATAGCGCCAAGATGTCCCAAAGTGCTTTACAGCCAATGAAGTATTTTTGAAGTGCAGTCACTGTTGTAATGTAAGAAACACGGCAGGCAATTTGCGCACAGCAAGCTCCCACAAACAGCAATGTGATAATGACCAGATCATCTGTTTTAGTGATGTTGATTGAGGCTAGGGGAACTCCCCTGCTCCTCTTTGAAACAGTGCCATGGGATCTTTTACGTCCATTTTTACGAGGGCAGATGGGGCCTCGGTTTACCATCTCATCCGAAAGACAGCACCTCAGACAGTGCAGCACTCCCTCAGCACTGCACTGGGAGTGTCAGCCTCGATTTTTGTGCTCAAGTCTCTGGAGTGGGACTTGAACCCACAACCTTCCGACTTGGAGGCGAGGGTGCGACCCACTGAGCCACAACTGAATGAAATACTGAAGGCCACCTGGTACTCCATCCCCCCAGACATTTAGGGTAGGAAAGTGGAAAATTGACTAATATTCACAGTATTTCTTTCAGATAAACCAGATGGGAATCCTAATCCGGCAGGCGTGGTAAACACCAACGAAGCATTTTGTTGCGTGGTTCGAACTCGGTTGAATGGCCACTCGCTCGTATTCTCTGGTGAGGTGGACTGCAAAGACAACTCTGACCCAAGATTAAAAGCCCCACAATGTTATTTGGAGCTAAAGACAAGCAGGGAGATTTACAGTCCGAACCAAGAGAGGAATTTTCATAGGTTGGTAGCCTTTGCCTCCTGCACTTACATGAAAATGATTAAAT
Source organism: Somniosus microcephalus (assembly GCF_052327205.1). Lineage (NCBI taxonomy): Eukaryota > Metazoa > Chordata > Chondrichthyes > Squaliformes > Somniosidae > Somniosus > Somniosus microcephalus. The sequence continues at coordinate 93,400,495 of NC_140997.1, forward strand.
TATCCTGTTCTAAATGTCAGCCTGTCTGTTGCACATCCAGCTAGTGAATTCACTCCCGTAAACACCTGCAGGGCACAGCTGCAGTGTTGTTTGAGATGCTTGACTGAAGTGGTTTTACAAATAGTAAATATACACGTGGTCTTCTACACTGCGACCTCGGGATAAAATTGCTACAGGTTTGTAAAAACCGTACGAATGGAACTTAACCAGTGATCTGTGTTTCCCAGATATTTTTGAAATTGTAAATAATTAATTTTAAAAACAATAGAATTATTGTACGTACTTTTGGTATTGTTTTGATAAATTTTCAATTAAAGAAAATGAAACCGCCAACATGGTGTCAATCACTACTGTAGGTGAAGAGACTGGAAGATAGTAACAGGTCAGCACAGAGATGCTGATTTATACAAACCCTCGGCAAGACTAATCCCAGTAGAAAGATGGAAGCCAGCATAAAGAGTCACAATTCACAGAGGGAGAAATGGCAACTCTGCAGAGAGGTGGTGTTTGTTTGTGAGTGTGTTCATTAGCTGAATGCTCACGAGGGAAAAATACAAGCAAAGCAGACCTCTTTTTAAAAAGAAACTTAATTTCATTCTCTTTATCATAGTTCACAATACAAACCTGTTCTTACCTGAATTTGTTTGTGTGCAAATTAAATATGAACTGTTCATTCTGAGGGGTGGGGTGGCAGATCAACCCTCTCACTATACTAAGGGACACTGTGGAGATCTTTTTCTGGATCCTCGAATCTGAAGTATGCTTTCTCCATCCTGTAATGCTGCCTGTGGTCTTAAGTGATCATAGTGCTCCTGTTACTTTCACTACTACACAGTTGCCACAGTCCTGTTTTGTGCACTGAGGCTGTAGGAACATTGCAAAATGTAACATTTGCTAAATGGGATGCAGCTAAGCAATGAGCACAGCAAAGGCATTTGGAATTTCTGATTATGTCAACTTTGTCTGTGCAGATTTAAACTGATCAAATGGTGGGCACAGTCCTTTCTGCCTGGAGTACCTCGGATAATCGCGGGCTTTAGAGATGACAATGGGACAGTAGTTTCACTACAGTCTTTTGAAACAATGAAGATTCATCACCTCGTCAAGGTTTGTGCACAAAAACTCATTAGAAATCATTCTTAAAGTTATGGACTGCCAGCTGTATAATTATTGTAAAGGGGGAATAAAAGATAAACAAATGTGAAAAAAGGTGAAGCTTGTCACTTTACGGCTTTTACCAGCAACACCAACAGAATTAACAAAAACTATTGGAGTAAGCTATTAACAACAACAGCAACCAACTTATATATTTATATAGCGCCTTGAACATAGCAAAACGTCCCATGGCCCTTTACAGGAGTGTTGAGACAAAAATTTGACACCGAGCCACATAAGGAGAAATTGGGGTAGATGACCAAAAGCTTGGTCAAAGAGGTAAGTTTTAAGGAGTGTCTTAAAGGAGGCGGAGAGGCTTAGGGAGGGAAATCCTGTGATTAGGGCCTAGGCAGCTGAAGGCACGGCCACCAATGGTTGAGCAATTAAAATCAGGTATGCGCAAAAGGCCAGAGTTGGAGGAGCACAGAGATCTTGGGGGTTGTGGGGCTGTAAGAGGTTACAGAGATAGGGAGGGGACGAGGCCATAGAGCGATTTGATGGATTAAATGGCAAGAATTGCAGGGGTGCTAAAACAGGAACAGATGAACAAAAGTCCTAATCCTGAAGCAGTGCCCAAAGTTCGAGCTAACTCCAGCTACAGGCAGCCTGATATCCCCAATGATAAATCTATCTTTTGGAATTAGCAATCAAATTGTTCTAGACTGGATTCCATATCTTCGTGTAGTTTCTGGTGCAACTCAGAGTGGAACAGTCAATTTGTGACGCCTTACATACCCAGCAAAAGCACCACCTTAAATAATATTTTCAAAAATAACTCCACACTCCCATCATTTATTGATGTAAAAATATGCTGAGGTAATTGGTTGGTGCAGTTCTATATAGAATTTCCACCGATGGTGAAAACTGGAACTTGGCAGACATAAGCAAAAAGTTCTTGTAAGAATCACTGCTTAACATTTGAGCAGAGATCAAATATACAGTATTTAGGTAGGTTTTGTTATAAAAATTTCATGCAAAATGGTCATGTGATACAAGATGACCTCTAATTAGTATGGTAAATATTGCAATAATTTTCTTTTTTAAACCTGGCTGCAGCCTTTTAATCCATCTTGATAGGATCCTCAAATCCTGCCATTGGACCGTGTGCATAAACAGGATGGGTCTGTTGTCCTTTTCTCCGAGGTATCTTTCCCTCCAGAAGGAGCAACCCCCAGGCTGTCTGAACGAACTACAGTGCTGACCCATTGGAAAACTTCCCCGATGGCTGGACTGAGTCATTCAGACCAGAAGGTCCCATGTTTGATTCTCAGTCTAGAGTAAAACAGCAGTCAGGGTGCTGCATTTGGCATCCACACTCTCGGGAGAAGATTGGGCCCAATTTTGATTCTCACTCGTGGTGGTTCATCACCCTCAAGACATGAAGTAACTTGGGCAGATGTCACAATGGTGCTGCTTGTGTAGAAGCAGTGAGCTGAATGGCCTATTTCTGTATTCCTGGGGCAGGGGTTTCATGTAATAATGTGATTGGTCTTAGTTTGATTACTGGAGCAGTGCCTCTGTTCATGCCAGACTTCAGATTAAAGACTGTTACATTTTGTTCCCATCTCAAACAGAATGAACGGAATTGCTGGAAGCCTGCAGTCTGTCTAAATTTCTGCAACGCTTTTCTGTCCTTTGTGAAGAAGGTGGTGACCCAAGATGATCACCGGTACGAATCTATTTAGTTGTCCTTCAGGATTCTGTGAGCCTTTTGTATTAGTAAGAGGTTACGTCAGTTATTAAGCACAGATCTAAAGGGGCTTGCAAGAGCATTTATAGACCTATCAGAAAAAGCTCTACTGTGACCAATTGCTGTGACTAAGATAACCATTCAGTCCAATGATTTTAATTCACCAGACTAAGAAAGAAAGTCTTGCATTTATATAGCGCCTTTTACGACCACCGGACATCTCAAAGCGCTTTACAGCCAATGAAGTACTTTTGAAGTGTAGTCACTATATCGTAATGTGGGAAACGCGGCAGCCAATTTGCACACAGCAAGCTCCCACAAACAACAATGTGATAATGACCAGATAATCTGTTTTAGTGATGTTGATTGAGGGATAAATATTGGCCAGGACACCGGGGATAACTCCCCTGCTCTTCTTCGAAATAGTGCCATGAGATCTTTTACGTCCACCTGAGAGAGCAGACGGGGTCTTGGTTTAACGTCTCATCCGAAAGACTGCACCTCCGACAGTGCACTGGAGTGTCAGCTAGATTTGTGCGCTCACATTATATATTCAATGTAGGAAACTGTTAAAAATTAATCTGTAACTAACGACCCAATCAGGTCAAACCTCAAAACATCTGATTGGCTAAAATCAATAGCGTTCTGAATTTTTTAGCCAAATGGATTTTCAGTGAGTTGGTGCTGGGTTCAAGAATGAAGACGGAGGTAAACTGCTCAAGTTCCGTAAACAGTTTTAAAAAAAACAACAAAAACCAACCTCTCATTAAATAGAATGTATAGGAGGAAAAGATTAGCTTGCAAAGGAACAGATAGTATAAATGTAATGGTAGATGGGATAAAAGTAATGGTTGAATTAGTATTTCTTTTCATTTAAGGCTTACCAACTTTTATAACTAAAATACTCAAGTGAGCGGCAGCAAAGTGCAATATTATTCCCCCACTTTATTCTTTATCTCCTCCCCATATTAATACAGAGGGAAACCCTAAGGATACAGACCTCCCTGAAACACTGCATCCAATTGATTTTCTTTGGTCTAATGAGCCAATATATAAGTATCAGTTACTGTGCATTGTAATTGTGGCTGGTTACTGCGGTAAGAATATCTCTTGTGCAACAGTCAAGTCTCTTCAGAGGCATCAAACACTGTTCTGCTTCTGTTGTACAGATGCTTTTGTTACCATGGATCTTAATTAAAGCACCCAAGCCATGTGTCAGATTAATATCCTCAATTACCTTTCCTTTGTCTTAGGATGGTGACCCTTTTCTCCTGGGAACCCGGTAAAGATACTTCATATTCAGTACACAGAGACCGCACGTATACCTTCCTACCAGACTGGTATGTGGAAAATATGATTGTGCAGAAAGGTAACTAGTGCACTGTGGGCGAGAAACAATCCCGTCTACTGACTTGGTGTCAAAGGAAATGTGATGCTGAACTGCTGTCGTTATGTATTTTACAGTTCTGTACAAAGTGACAAAAATGTACACAGTCCGTCAAAGAACCTTCATAATAAAAGTTTTATAAAATACACAAGTACAGCTCTTCCCAGCCATGGAAACCGTCTGTTCTTTTGTTTCAATAATGTACAGCTTCCATAGTTAACTTCTCTAGTTTGAGGAGAATATAAATAGTGCACACGGAGTAACATTCAAACATCTCGAATGTGAGAGCCAGCATGTTCTCGAACTTCCTTTTTATAAACAATGTCCATCCTTGACATTGCAATTACTTAGTACTCCATTGAGGTTCTTCGGTACAGCTCCATTTCAGTCACTGGGTTGAACTACATCCAGTGAGGCAATAAAAATACAACTTAGAAGCAGAGAGCCACTGTTACAAATAATATTAATGCAGCATGGAAACATTCAAGGAGACACCTGTATTTTAACTTTTTAAAAAAGCACACTTTTTCACCCATCACCCACAGCAGAGTTTCCCACCTTTGCTTGTTTGTGGAAAAAATAATTAACCTAGTGGCTGTATTATGTTCCGTGCTGTCTTTGAAAGGACTTCTCTTTTGTGCTTTCTGTACCTCAGTGTTAGAACAGCTTTTCAAACTCCTAATACACATTACAAAGGTACACTCAACAGTGCAGTTTTCCCCCGTTAATGCAATCCCTTGAAGGAAACAAAATGGTACCTCCCGGCTTTAATGCTACTTCGGCAGTAAAGCAGAGGCTGAACGGTCCGTCAGCAGAACTCGGGTCAGTTTCAGATTGTTCACTTAGTGCTTGGCCATCTTAGGTAATCCCATGATTTTAAAGGTAACCCCTGCAATCCTCTCGTAAGACCAGAAACATAAGAGCGGCAGCAAGAACGGTCTGAAGTAACTTGGCTTCAAGACCCTTGTAGAGTCCTGGGAAACCATCTTTTCTGCCAACAAAAAGAAAAAGCTCATTTAAAAACTTCTCGTTGTATCTATTGAATAATTTGCTGAAAATGACAGAGACCGTTTGAAATTATCAATAGCTTGCTAGAAAGTGCAGTACAAAAACTAAATGCTGTAAATCAGATTAATGTCTTAGGCTGGCCCTTACTTAATCCTCTCGGATATCAGGTTAATGACCGCATGGACACTCTCCTGAAATGTACTCTGCGACCTCCTTTTATTCGGTTCAAACTGCAAAAGAAGAGTGGGGGGGCGGGATAAAGTTAAAAGAAAAGGCATTTGTGTAACTGCTAAGTATTTGATCTGTATACTTTGCTCTTCGTACCCGTAGTATAGCCTGCACAGTCTGCAAGGGGTAGGTAGCTGTCGTGGCAATCGCGTTCGCTATGGCTCCAATCATGAATATTTCCCAGGGAGAAATCTGCAGAGAGATTCATCATATCTGTTAAAGTCCTGTGTTGAAATACTGCTGGTAATTATCACACCTTTTAATGCAAGACAGATCAGTCCATCATCATCAACTGCCCCCACACAATTAAAGAAAAAACTTAATAACTACAGTTCTGTAATTGAAATACTAGCGCTCAGGCAGTGAGGACATGAGCTTGAAAGTGTTAAACCCTGCACATACCCGTCTCCCAGCTTTGCTGGCTTTTCGTTTCAACCCCTCGTAAAACATGAACTGGATTGCAGGATTACAGACCAAGATGAGGGACGGTAGGATCCCATTCCAGAGAGTTCTCACACCTTCGTTTGTAATGATCTGTTGAAAGGCATCTAAAGAGAAAGGGACAGTTAAGTTTGGCTACACACACACCCCCGCCAAAATATCACTCAGCTTCTGACCTACTGCACGTTTATTACGAACATCCACCCCTCCCCACAGCAAATATAATGACGTGTAGCGTTCCTCAGTGGCTTCTAACATGTTATAAATGAGGGTTTGTGGTAGCTGAATACTAACTTGCTTTTTAAATTTAGAATTCAACTAAACCAAAGAGAAGGTGAGCAGCAGCTGCACTTAGCTGTGTAGTGATTTAGAGATCGAGATGCCTCTTTCTCCCCCCAGAAGAAAAGAACCACTATCTCCCATCTATTCTATCCCTCAACCAAATGCTGTGAATATTATGAAGCTTGTTTTTCTTTGAATAAACAAAGTACAATTTTTAATATTTAAAACGTGTGTGCTAGCTTTGGTGCACTAACGCATGGCACCACGTGCCGATGAAGTGCCACTCCCCACAGTTCTCGATCCCAGTCAGGGATGACAAATGCCACGGTGGCGCAAAGAAAAGGCCAAGAAATCCGAAGGCGAGAGTCACCATGGGGCAGGTCTCTGGCACCTCGCTACAGGGAGTTTTGGATAGCCCACGAGCCATAATTTTAGCAACGGGTCAGGTGGACAAAAGACAGCAAATATACAAACTAAAGGGTTGACCATTTATCCACGTAATCCCATAAAATAAACAAAAATAATTGATTAGATTTTTTGTTAAGTTGTGATTATAATCTGTTCTAATTATGTTACACCACCCCACTCAGTCAATGCAGAGTTAAGTTCCTATTGAAAATGAGAAAAGAATTGGGGTTGGACTAATATATTCTGGCCTGATCACAGTTTGGTCATTGTGGAAGACGACCATTTTGTTTTCAGATATTGGGGTATGATGGTTTGGGGAGGGAAGAAAGGGGGGAACCCCAGCTTCAATATCTGTTGTTTCGAGAACCAATTCTGAAGATTTTTTCTTAATTACTAACATTAAAATTGATACAAAACAAAATGGTCTGGTGTAAATTCTGAATTTCCACACCACCCTCAATTGCTCCCTTTAGTCAGTACTGTACTGTTAAGTCTCTTCAATTTAACAGTGAAAGGGTTCCTTTTCATTTTCCTTTTTGACAAACTCACACACCCTTTTTAATTACCACAGTACACTTTTGTTCTTTGTATTTCTAACCGCTGAAGCAGAAATGAGTTACTGAAGACAGTGCATTTCCCAGTTGGAAGACTCACCTAGAATACCCTTGTACTCAGTCCGATGGATATTCTTTCTAAATTTTGCTCCTTGCAGTTTCAATCTTGTGTTGACGACCCACATTGGTGTAGTTAGGAGAACATTAGTGGCACCTAACAAAACAAACTGGCTGTTACTTCTAAAGAATTCCCATTTTGATGGTCCTTTAGTAAGTATGGGTTGGTCATTGTGTGCCAATGTACAACTTATGAATCTTAAATTGCAGCACAGTACATCACAGAATGCAGCCCGGGAATGGGCTTTTCCTATTAAACAATACTCATCTGGAGATTTAATGGCTGCCTTACTGGCTTAACTAAAGCACAACGCCAAGAGTTGCACCAAAGATTTGGATTTCATTTCAAGATCGATTATGCCAGCAAAGCAATTGTATTGCAACGTTTTCTATCCTTTAAACGTTGAGTACATTCAGCTTTCCAATAGGACAGCTCAGATCTATTGTTAAACAATCACAAATTATCCCCTCATAAAATCAACTTGCAAGAAAGATTTGAATATTTTATATAGTACCTTGGGACATTTTTCTACTTGAAAGGTGCTATATAAATGCAACTTCGTCTCATTGGCAGACACCATCCTCTTGGAAGGTGGTGAAAATCAGGGACCCCACCATCTTCAGTATTTATTTTAAGGAATACTCACCAACAATCAACTGGGTGAAGAAGGATTGTTTTCAGCTTTTAAGTATATAAACTTTTAAGATAATGAAATGCAACATGCTGCATTTCCTCTCCATCAGTTTTCTCCCCTCTCTGCGAGGTGGTGATTCTTTACTAGATTACTGTTTCATAGACGCTGGTAACATGGCCATTCTTCATGGGTGAACCTGGAGGGAGGCTCCTCAGTGAGTTGGGATGGGGAGGGGGAGAGAGAGAGAAAAATGAGGCCAAGCCTAATCCTTTCCCCGCATGTAAAGTCCACAGACATGCAGTTGAAGCAAGACAGAGAGCAGTAGTGGGCCCCCTTGGCCACTTTTATCCCTCCCTAACTCAAGGGGGCCAAGTCCTGTGGAACCAACCCTGCCCCAGCTGAGATCAGCTCATTCGGAACAGACCGAGGAACTGAATGTGGGATATTCCTTATCTGCGCTGCTCAGCTTCTCAATGGATAAAACCAACCAAGCAATTAGCAAATCCCTGCATGCCGCTTTTACCTTATAACTGCCCGACCCAACTAAACAAATGACAATGCTCCCCACACCCAAAAAAAAGTTTGTAATTTGAAACAAAGTTCACGAATTCTACTTTTTCTGGTTCTCACAGTCCACCCACCGTCCCTACACTTTCACCAGTCACGACCCCTCTTCAGTTCTACAGGCCAGCTTAAGCCTCATTGTTCAAATACAGACTTCCTTTCTTTTGCGAACACAATCACTTGTATTATAGCCTTGGCACTTGTTCCAACGCATGCATGGCACAGATTTTTTGAGTTAAAATTTCAGGAACGCAAGGAGCAGCTGAGTGTATTGTGACATTGTACAAAATAAAAGTCATTTTATTGTGAAAACTTATTTTATCAGTGTTTGTCATTAACCATTCAGGAATTAAAAGATCAATAACATCACATGTATGAACTTTAAGGTTCTTGGGTTTCTTGATTCTATACTTGTGCGTCAGTTATGATACTAAAACAGCAACAACTTCCATTTATATAGTGCCTTTAATGCTGGATAAATGTCCCAAGGCGATTTACAGAGACACCGGGAGGGAGAAGTATTAATATTGCAGTCCAGTATTCCTTCTCAGTTCCAATAATGAGTAATGGTGAAATCCCTTAAAGAATTGTTTGATCTACAAATAAATCAAATGTTCATAACAAAAAGCATTCCATCCTCTTCCCCAATTCTCCTCCTTAGCCCCCCCGCCCCCTGCACTGAAGGCGCTCACCATTACCAGGCTTAGTTGCATGGATCCCCAGCAGCTCTCCCGCATCTCGCCCACGTGACCTTAGACAGCAGGTTACCTGCCCACAGGGGCCATCACAGCGGAGGTTGATCCAGTCCTCCACACACACTCGCATTGTCCAACAGGAATTACTGAATAGCCATCAGAAGTTGCACTCCTGGCTGATTTTTTTATTTTACACCTAGGAGATGCTAAATCCAATTTTAGTGTCTCAATCAGAATCTGCTAACACAGCAGTGTGGGAATCAAACTTGTGCCTTACACAACAATCTACTTACTTACACTGGGATGGCCATTTTTAAATGATACTGGGTTATTCACTTATGATGCACCATCCTCCAAGCCCCTCAACTGTATTGTCTTGCAACCCTGCCCCCCCGTCTCTGCACCTGCTTAATATCTGTTACATTTCCAGCTTTTCCCAGTTCTGATGAAGGGTCCCAGACCTGAAACGTTAACCCTGTTTCTCTCTCCACGGATGCTGCCTGGCCTGCTGAGTATTTCCAGCATTTTCTGTTGTCTTGCAATTCCCTGTCTTACTGTTTTTTGTTCTGGGTTTCAACATCAACTATTAAAATGATGAAACCAAGATTAGAGGGATAGTGAAGCTTCTCATTTTTCTCTTCACAAAAAGTGGTTTACGTTGACAGTTCTAGGAGTGATATTTTCGCACCGTTCTCAACTGATTAGGATTCAACCCTAGAATCTAGCAATTCAAGTAACACTGTCTGTATTTGGTATATTGGGCAGCTTGCAACCCCATTAAACATTGCTCTGCACCTGCAATGCAGCCCATGAGTAGATCTTTGCCTGGTGTAGCCCTGGCATTACCCTTCACCCACATTGCTTTCAGGCTGTTGAATGTGTAGAAGTAAACAAAGTTTGAACAGCATAGGCTAGAAATGACCGGGAACCATCCACGATATAGAGCCGATCTGAAACAGATGGAGAAAAGGAAGTCTCAGCATTCCGTGGTTGACATTTTGAATCCCTCCTAGCAAACCGAACCGGCAAGTATATAACAATTAACAGCCTCTAAACCAGTTAGAAACGACACATTCCTACATGTACCTCATTCATGGATCAGAGCAGCTAGACCTACAAATGCTGCCAGAAATTATTTCTCATTTTCATTTGAATCATTTGTAAACAGACCCTTTTCATGAAGGTCAGTCAGCATCTGGAAAGAGGAACAAAAATGGTTTTGGCATTTCCAGTGTGTGTGACCATCCTTCGTCGGAGAGTGCAGTTGTCTTATGAAGACTACGCACCTAAAACACCAGAACCTGTCATCTCTTCCCAGATGCTGATCCGTGTATTTCCAGCGTCTCCTTTTTTATTTTACTTCAAGAAGAGTGCCAAATTAAAACTTTAAAATCTCATCATTTAATCTGTTTGAATAGTGTTGGCACTAAATAAACGGCCACATTTGGACGTAACACTTACTCCTGAAACTTAACTCCCAATAATTACAAAAGAAAAACAGGAACAAACAGGTTTACTCTGCACACAGACAAAGGCGTTGCGGGGTGAGCATCACTTACAAAATAAATAAATTGCATAATAACACGGCTGTTAAAAAGATCAGCGCGCTTTAATAAGGTGAAGCTAGATAAGCACATGAAGGCGAAAGGAATAGAAGGATATGCTGATGGGATGGGGAGGAGGCTGGTGTGGAGCATAAACACCAGCATAGGCCAGTCGGGCCGAATGGCCTGTTTCTGTGCTGTAGACTAAGTAATACTCACAGGCCTTCCTCTTTCGCAATCTCTGCCAGTATCACAGGTGCAGAGCTGGATTTTCGTTTCTCATCAACTAAAGTAAATGAAAGCAAGAACAAGAGGAACGAGAAACCAGAGTCACTATTGTTGGACAATATCCAGTACTGGCCAAACATGTATGTGCATTGACCTCATAATTTAGACCAATATTGTACTCGATTTCTTTGCACTTAATATTAAAATATCTCCATCCCATGGTCACTCTGGTCCAGAGGGGTGTAAAGTCCTACTCCAATGTGCAGACAGACTCAATAAATGTTCCTATACAACTACACCAATACGTTAACCAGTGTCTAACTTTCTCTTTTATGTCAGAACCTTAATTCCTCCCCGGTTTGACAGCCAAACTTTCCCACATGGAGCAGACCATGGTTTATTTTATAAAAAGGATTATGCTGCAGGTTTGAGTGTGATTGACAACTCGAGTATCGTTAGCAGGACGGGTGATCAAGGCCAGGACACTGGACTCAATTTTAAAAAAACAGCTGGACCTTGTCATGGGAGGGTGATAGGGCTGGTACTCTGAAAGGATGAGATCAGATGAGCTGAAGGACATTCTCCATCCAGAGCAATCTTGTGATCACGAGACTGCCAAGGAGATAAATGGAATGTTGCAAAATAGCAGAGGAGGTAGGACTGAATTAATTTTCATTAATGAAATTAAAGGGCCATTAAACAGTAAATAATCACAGTGGCATCTAGGTTGTAAGTTAGTGTACGTTTGCATGCATTTGTTGTTCTTGATCGGCTCTACTGACCCTACAAATTAATCTGGAGATTTGAGAGGCTAGTGGTGTCGGGAGCAGTGAGACCGGAGGCCCAGTGAGTATTTAAACTCACTTTCGCGGGCTTTCTTTGCAGAGGCTGGTGTCGGGAGCAGTGAGACCGGAGACCCAGTGAGTATTTAAACCACTTTCGCGGTCTTTCTTACCAATCTCAGACCGGCGGTGGCGTTCCAGAGCCATGTTATGATTCAAAACGTGACGCGGGCAGGAGGGAGCAGCTGATTGGGTGAATACAGCCAGGGAGTATTTATACTACTCTATAGTTTGACAGTTAAGGTTCATGGTTTATAAAGTTTAGAGGGTCTTAATTTTTTTGTGGTTATAGTTTCTAGTGCTAGTAACCAATGGCCCTTGAGTATATCATTTAATTGTAGTGTAATTGGTGGTACTGATTTGATTTAAGTTAATTTAAAATTAATTGAAGGGCAAGTCATGGCAGGACAGCTCGGTGCCATGGTATGCTCCTCCTGCACTATGTGGGAAATCAGGGACACTTCCTGTGTCTCTGACGACAATGTGTGCGGGAAGTGTATCCAGCTGCAGCTACTGGCAACCCGCATTGCGGCGCTGGAGCTGCGAATGGATACATACTGGAGCATTTGCGATGCTGAGAACGTCATGGAAAACACGTTTAGGGAGTTGGTAACTCCGCAGGTAAAGGCTGCACAGGCAGGAAGGGAATGGGTGACCGCCAGGCAGAGTAGTAGGCGCAGGCAGGTAGTGTAGGGGTCCCCTGTGGCCATCCCCCTCTCATCGGGGGAAGACAGCAGCAGCCAACTTCCTAGCACCGTGGGTGGTCCTGCTGCACAGGACAGGAGGAAAAAGAGTGGGAGTTTCTGCGGCTGCAAACGAGACTCCAGGATGGTATGTTGCCTCCCTGGTGCAAGGATCAAGGATGTCTCGGATTGGCTGCAGAGCATTCCGGAGGGGGAGGGTGAGCAGCCAGTTGTCGTGCATATAGGTACCAACGATAGGTAAAAACCGGGACGAGGTCCTAAAAGCTGAATATAGGGAGTTAGGAGGTAAATTAAAAAATAGGACCTCAAAAAGGTAGTAATCTCAGGATTGATACCAGTGCCACGTACTAGTCAGAGTAGAAATAGAAGGCTTTTTCAGATGAATACGTGGCTAGAGGAATGGTGCAAGGGAGAGGGATTCAAATTCCTGGGACATTGGAACCGGTTCTGGGGGAGGTGGGACCAGTACAAACTGGGCAGTTTACACCTGGGCAGGACCGGGACCGATGTCCTAGGGGCAGTGTTTTCTAGTGCTGTTGGGGAGGGTTTAAACTAAAATGGCAGGGGGTTGGGAACCTGTGCAGGGAGACAGAGGAATGGGAAACAAGGATAGAAGCAAAAGACAGGAAGGAGAAAAGCAAAAGTGGCAGGCAGAGAAGTCAAGGGTTTAAATCAAACATGGCCACAGTAAATAATAATTTGAAAAGGTCTAAGTGTTAAAAAAACAAGCCTGAAGGCTTTGTGTCTTAATGCGAGGAGCATTCGTAATAAGGTGGATGAATTAGCTGCGCAAATAGATGTAAATGGATATGATATGATTGGGATTATGGAAACATGGCTCCAGGGTGACCAAGGCTGGGAACTCAACATCCAGGGGTATTCAATATTCAGGAAAGACAGGCAAAAAAGAAAAGGAGGTGGGGTAGCATTTGCTGGTTAAAGAGGAGATTAACACAATTGTAAGGAAGAATATTAGCTCTGATGATGTGGAATCTGTATGAGTAGAGCTGAGAAATACCAAGGGGCAGAAAATGTTAGTGGGAGTTGTATACAGACCCCCAAACAGTAATGCCGAGGTTGGGGATGGCATTAAACGGGAAATTAGAGACGCGTGCAATAAGGGCACTGCAGTTATCATGGGTGACATTAATCTACATATAGATTGGGCTAACCAAATTAGTAACAATACTGTGGAGGAGGAATTCCTGGATTGTATACGGGATGGTTTCCTGGACCAATATGTCGAGGAACCAACTAGAGATCAGGCCATCTTAGACTTGGTATTATGTAATGAGAAAGGATTAATTAGCAATCTTGTTGTGCAAGGCTCCTTGGGGCGGAGCGATCATAATGTGATTGAATTCTTCATTAAGATGGAGAGTGAAGTATTTGACTCAGAGACTAGGGTCCTGAATTTAAATAAAGGAAACTACGATGGTATGAGGCGTGAGTTGGGTAGGATGGATTGGGGAATGTTACTTAAAAGGGTTGACGGTGGATAGGCAATGGCAAACATTTAAAGATCGCATGGATGAACTACAGAATTTGTTCATCCCTGTTTGGCATAAAAATAAAACAAAAAAGGTGACTCAACCGTGGCTAACAAGGGAAATTAGGGATAGCATAAGATCCAAGGAGAGGACATAAATTGGCCAGAAAAAGCAGCAAACCTGAGGATTGGGAGCAGTTTAGGATTCAGCAAAGGAGGACAAAGGGATTAATTAAGAGGGGGGAAATAGAGTATGAGAGGAAGCTTGCAGGGAACATAAAAACTGACTGTAAAAGCTTCTATAGATGTGAGAAGAGAAAAAGATGGGTGAAGTCAAGCGTAGGTCCCTTGCAGTCAGAATCAGGGGAATTTATAATGGGGAACAAAGAAATGGCAGACCAATTAAATACATACTTTGGTTCTGTCTTCACAAAGGAGGACACAAATAACCTCCCAGAGATGTCAGGGAACATAGGGTCTAATGAGAGGGAGGAACTGAATGAAATCAGTATTTGTAGGGAAATGGTGTTAAGGAAATTGTCGGGATTGAAGGCCGATAAATCCCCAGGGCCTGATACTCTACATCCTAGGGTACTTAAGGAAGTGGCCCTAGAAATAGTAGATGCATTGCTGGTCATCTTCCAAAATTCTATAGATTCTGGAATAGTTCCCATGGATTGGAGGGTAGTTAATGTAACCCCACTATTCAAAAAAGGTGGTAGAGAGAAAACGGGGAATTATAGACCAGTAAGCCTGACATCGGTAGTGGGGAGAATGAGTCCATCAAACACTGTCAGAGCTACATAAAACACAAACTACTACAAAAGCACATACTATGGATGCTGGAAAGCTGAAATAAAAGCAGAAAATGCTGGAAATACTCAGGTCAGGCAGCATCTGTGGAGCGAGAAAGAGAGTTAACGTTTCAGGTCGATGACCTTGTTTCTTTACTTGTCCCATTGCCATCTCATTTTGCCTTGTACTGTCATACCTTTTGTCTTTTAATCTCTCCTGCTTTCCACCCTATCACAGACCTTCCCTTTTGTTCTTTCCTTCCCCTCCCCCCGCCCCTACACTTGCTTAAAAACTTGTTACATCTCCAACTTTTTCCAGTTCTGACGAAAGATCACCGACCTGAAACGTTAACTCTGTTTCTCTCTCCACAGATGCTGTCCGACCTGCTGAGTGTGTCCAGCATTTTCTGTTTTTATTACAGTGGCATCTGACCAGCTCGAAATGCAAACTAATCCCATCAAAGCCAGTCTTGAGCTAGAAACATCTTTTATTTCTTTACTTGTCCCATTACCATCTCCTTTTGCTTCACACCATCAACCCTTTTGTCATTTAATCACTCCTGGCCTCCACCCTATCACAGACCTTCCCTTTGTTCTTTCCCTGCCCCTGTACTTGCTTAAAACCTGTTACATCTCCAACTTTTTCCAGTTCTGACGAAGGGTCATCGACCTGAAACATTAACTCTGTTTCTCGCTCCACGATGCTGCCTAACCTGCTGAGTATTTCCAGCATTTTCCGTTCCTATTTTTAAAACACAAACTGTTGGTTTGAATTATAAGTATTCACAGAATCACAGAAACCCCACAGTGCAGATAGAGGCCATTTCGGCCCATCGAGCCTGCACCGACACATATCCCACCCGATCCCCGTAACCCCTACACCAACACATATCCCACCCTATCCCCGTAGCCCCACGTATTTAATCCCCCTAACACTAAGGGTCAATTTTTTATCATAGCCAATCAACCTAACCTGCACATCTTTGGACTGTGGGAGGAAACCGGAGCACCCGGAGGAAACCCACGCAAACACGGGGAGAATGTGCAAACTCCACACAGACAGTCACCCGAGGCCGGATTCGAACCCGGGTCTCTGGCGCTGTGAGGCAACAGTGCTAACCACTATGCCACCGTGCTGCCCTTGGTTAGTTGGAATATTGTAATCACTCAAAAATAATTTCAGATAATAAACGAGTTCCATTATAAAAATCCCAAGTTGCACCGAAATAGGAGCAGTTTGCTTTGGGCAGTGATCTGGGCCATAAAATGTGTATTTTACTGTACAAGGTCTAGATTCACAATAATCTGGTTTATTTATGTTACAATGCCTACCTTGAAGTCATATCCTCGCAGTATCCAAAGGGAAAAATGTTGTTGCGGCAGTCACACTACCCTGCAAAAAATTAAGTGGGGGAACAAAAAAAGTGTTATTCTCCATATAGTTACACTTTCCAAAAAGGATCATGGGATAGTAATTAGAAGAGGGAATGCCGGCATATATTCCTCTCTCTAGCCCTAGGGCACTGGCCTGGCCCAGCACCACAGCAGGTGGTGATTCTACCCACTAAACCATTGGGGGGGGGGGGGGGGGCGGTCCCATCTGTATGGCTAACCAATCATATTGATGGTCATAGTCATAGAGTCATAGAGTCTTACAGCACAGAAAGAGGCCCTTCGGCCCATCGTGTCCGCGCCGCCCATCCATCCCTGTCCAATCTAATCCCATTTTCCAGCATTTGGTCCATAGCCTTGTATGCAATGGCATTTCAAGTGCTCATCCAAATGCTTCTTGAATGTTGTGAGGGTTCCTGCCTCTACCACCCTTTCAGGCATTGAGTTCCACATTCCAACCACCCTCTGGGTGAAAAAGTTCCTCCTCAAATCCCCTCTAAATCTCCTGCCCCTTACCCTGAATCTATGCCCCCTTGTTATTGACCCCCCTACTAAGGGGAAAAGTTCCTCTTTATCTACCCTATCTATGCCCCTCATCATTTTGTACACCTCAATCAGGTCCCCCCTCAGCCTTCTTTGCTCCAAGGAAAACAACCCCAGCCTGTCCAGCCTCTCTTCATAGCTGAGGCGCTCCATCCCAGGTAACATCCTGGTGAATCTTCTCTGCACCCTCTCCAAAGCAATCACATCCTTCCTATAGTGAGGCGACCAGAACTGCACACAGTACTCCAGCTGTGGCCTCACCAGCGTTTTGTACAGCTCCATCATAACCTCCCTGCTCTTATATTCCATGCCGCGGCTAATGAAGGCAAGTATCCCATATGCCTTTTTAACCACCTTATCTACCTGTTCCGCTGCCTTCAGGGATCTATGTACATGTACACCAAGGTCCCTCTGACCCTCTGTACTTCCTAGGGTCCTACCACTCATTGTGTATTCCCTTACCTTATTTGTCCGTCCAAAATGCATCACCTCGCACTTTTCAGGGTTAAATTCCATTTGCCACTTTTCCGCCCATCTGACCAACCCGTTTATATCGTCCTGTAGCCTGAGGCTTTCCTCCTCGCAATTTACCACCCCACCAATTTTCGTGTCATCTGCGAACTTACTGATCATACCTTTTACATTCTCATCCAAGTCATTTATGTAGATCACAAACAACAAGGGACCCAGCACCGATCCCTGAGGTACCCCACTGGACACAGGCTTCCAGTCACAAAAGCAACCTTCGACCATCACCCTCTGCCTCCTGCCACTCAGCCAGTTTAGGATCCAACGCGCCAAGGCACCCTGGATCCCATGGGCTCTTACCTTCTTGACCAGTCTCCTATGCGGGACTTTGTCAAAAGCTTTACTGAAGTCCATGTAAACCACATCCACAGCATTTCCCTCATCCACCCCCCTAGTCACCCCCTCGAAAAATTCAATCAGATTTGTCAGACATGATTTACCCTTGACAAAGCTATGCTGACTATCCCCGATTAATCCTTGCCTCTCCAAGTGGAGACTAATTTTGTCCCTCAGAATTTTTTCCAATAATTTCCCTACCACAGATGTTAGGCTCACTGGCCTGTAATTCCCTGGTTTATCCCTGCTACCCTTCTTGAATAATGGTACTACGTTAGCTGTTCTCCAGTCCTCTGGTACATCCCCTGTGGCCAGAGAGGTTCTGAAAATTTGTGTCAGAGCCCCTGCAATCTCCTCCTTTGCCTCCCACAGCAGCCTGGGATACATCTCGTCCGGGCCTGGGGATTTATCCACTTTTTGGCCTGCTAAAACCGCTAGCACCTCCTCCCTCTCGATGCTAATATGTTCAAGTATGTCACAGTCCCCTTGCCCGATTTCTATGTCTGCATCGTCTTTCTCCATAGTGAACACAGATGCAAAAAATTCATTTAAAACCCCGCCTACATCATCTGGCTCTACACACAGATTGCCACTTTGGTCCCTAATGGGCCCTACCCTTTCCCTGGTTATCCTCTTGCCCCTAATATACTTATAAAACATCTTAGGATTTTCCTTTATTTTGCTCGCCAGTGTTATTTCATGGCCCCTCCTCGCCCTCCTAATTTCTTTTTTAAGTATGCCCCTGCACTTTTTATACTCCTCTAGGGCTTCCTCCGTCTTTAGTCTTTTGTAACTGCCAAAAGCCCCCCTTTTATTTCTAATGCATTTTTGTATATCCCTTGTCATCCAAGGTTCCCTTTGCTTGTTGGTCCCACCCTTGACCTTTACAGGAACATGTTGGCGTTGTACTCTCTCTATTTCCCTTCTGAAAGTCTCCCACTGTTTTGATGTGGATTTTCCTATAAGTAGCTGCTCCCAGTCCACTTTGGCCAGATCCTGCCTTATCATATTAAAATCGGCCTTCCCCCAATTTAGAACCCTTATTTCCGGGCTGTCTTTGTCTTTTTCCATGACCACCTTAAATCTCACCGAATTATGGTCACTGTCGCCAAAATGCTCTCCTACTGACACTTCCACCACTTGCCCGGCTACATTCCCCAGAATTAGGTCCAGTACCGCCCCCTCTCTTGTAGGACTTTCTACATGTTGGCTCAAAAAGCTCTCCTGGATGCACTTTAAGAATTCTGCACCCTCTAAGCCTTTCACACTCTGACTATCCCAATTTATATTGGGGAAGTTGAAATCCCCCACTATTATTACCCGATTATTTCCGCACTTCTCTGAGATTTGCCTACATATCTGTTCCTCTATCTCCCCCTGACTGTTTGGGGGCCTATAGTACACTCCCAGCAAAGTGCTTGCCCCCTTTTTGTTTTTAAGTTCTACCCATATGGCCTCATTAGAGGAACCCGCTAATATATCATCCCTCCTTACAGCAGTAATTGACTCCTTAATTAATATTGCAACACCCCCTCCCCTTTTACACCCCCCTCTGTCTCGCCTGAAGATTCTATACCCCGGAATATTGAGCTGCCAGTCCTGACCCTCCCTCAACCATGTCTCCGTGCTAGCAACAATATCGTACTCCCATGTGTTCAACAACAACTTCAGTTCATCCACCTTATTTGCAAGACTCCTTGCATTAAAATAAATGCCTTCCAGCCCTGCCATATTCTCTTTTGCCTTCACATATTTGCTCTGCCTTCCCAGCTGACTTGTTTTTCCCTCTGTATTTGGCTGTAAATCACCCCCTACTATAGCTCCACTCTGTACCCCATCCCCCTGCCAAGTTAGTTTAAACCCCCCCCCCAGCAGTCTTAAATCATTTAGAAATAGGCAGTTTTTTCAGGATGTGGCAACACTGGCAAGACTGGCATGGGATGAAAACATTCCTTGTGAGGTCAAAGCATTTCTACAGCACCCTTCACATTCTCAGGACATTCCAATGTTCTTCACAGCCGATTAAGTACTTTAGACGTGTGGACATTGTTATGTAGGAATTGTGGCAGCCAATTTGTGCACATCAATAAGATAAATGACCAGTTAGTCCATTTTTGGTGGTGTTGGTTGAGAGATAAATGTTAACCAGGACACTGAGAGAACTCCCCTACTTTTATTCAATTAGTGCCATTGGATCTAGTGCATGGACCTGTGAGGTCAGACAGGGGCTCAGTTTAACGTCCCATTCGAAAGACAGCACCTCCGACAGCAACCCCTCAGTACTGCACTGGACCACAAATCTAGGTATATGCTCAAGTCCGAGTGGGTCTTAAACCCACAACCTTCTGACTCAGTGGCCGCTGAGCCAAGGCATCGTGTTAATGACCTCCTCAAGAAAAAAATCCAACTAATCTCCCCTCTTTATAAAAAAAATACAATACAGTTTGAAAAGTAACAATTAACAAGAAAACATTACAGTGACCAAGCCTTAAAATATGTGGTTGAGGGAGAGACAGGTGATACTCTATTAATAATGAATATAAATACTAAATGTAAAACTGGTTATCGGGTCAGACCACATAATTTAAAGGGCATCATCTTCATGTCAAAAAAGTCTTCCACAAACATGTTACTGACGCACGCACTTGCAAGAAGGAAACCCAGGTCAGAACACTCAGCCACAAGGGAGATGACAGAATAACCTACATTTATACAGACCCTTTCGAAGTTACAGAAACGCTCGGAGGTCCTACAGACACCGAGCAGGAAGTAGGTGAGGAAACGGTTAGTGAGATTAATGATCAGGAAGAGCGGGACAGATCACAGCCCCAACACGAGATTATTTTCCGAAGACTTGAGATACGTCAAACCATGCACCACGTACACCAACAAGGATGGGGGTCGGTTAACAGGAGGGCGCGTTTCAGCCTCAGGTACATGGGCTTCTATTGCATCCACCGCCTCTCTCGCCCCCCAAAAGAATTTTATCAGACTTTTTCACGAAGACTGAGCTTTAATAGGGTTTTTTGGTGGGGGGACAAATCAGGTTTGAATTTGCATTTAACAGTGGGACCCTTCAGCGCATCACAGAACCGTACAAGGTTACTGCGCTTCCGCGTTTACAACTCGAATTAAGTCAACGGTTCCTGACACCCGGATAAGCTCGACTTGGAGCCCGCCATCAAACCGAGACATTCAGGCAACGCGGGGCTGGGATCCGAATCGTGCAATTACCCGCAGGAAGAATTCAGCTCCAACTTTCACCCAACCCAAGACACTGCACCTAAGTGAGGTTAAGGAAGAAGGAAGGAAGGGGGGGGGGCTGTCTGTCTAACAGGAGGTCCCCGGGGTAAAGACGCGTTCAAACTCCGCGTCCTCGCTACTTACCACCGCCCCGGCCACGGCGTGGACAAGCGTCTCGTAGGAAGCGAGGGGAGAGCCGGCCGGGCCCTTCATTGCCTGCAAACGAAAGCAAGATTGCATGAACTCAACGGGGAGGAGAGAAGAGGCACTTCCTCCCAACACCGGGCTCCTCCCTCCTGCAATCGCCCCACACTCCAGGACCATGCAACAAATCCCTGAGAGAGACCGGAGATACAAACACACTCAGTGGAGAAAGGCAGAGTTTGGAGAGAATGTGCTGGGCCAGGATTTTCCAATTAAAATCATTGGCCAGCCACAGGTATGGTTACGGGGACACCGATTTAGCCACGAACTAAGTTTAGTAGAAAAACCCCTTACACACAGTACAGTATATCTATCTATCTACCTATCTTTATTATCTATATATATAAATCGGTCGATCTGTCTGTCATTCTGTCTGTCATCGCCTGTGCGTCTGTCGGGCTATGCGCTCGAAAGTTACAGGGCGTACCTACGCGCGTGTTACCTCCAAAGAAAGCTTACGCTTCCGAGACGGTTTTAAGCGTATTTACGTTTCGGCCGGGCTAAAATCCCGCCCGCGGTATCTGAAAAACCTTCAACGTTCCGCTCATTAGCATCTCATTATCCGCTCATTAGCGACAGAGTGACCTCGAGCTCGACCAATCGTACGGCGGCTTGCTGCCGCGTGCGGCCGGGCCCTCCTACGGTCGAGTGACGGGGCGATTGACCAATCCTACGCTTTGGTGACCTGACGGTCGACCAATCGGTGCGTGTGTGGGCGGGCCTTATCGTTCTGAACCGAGGTGAGTCGCCGCCATCTTGCTTCCATTCTTTTTCCTGCTTTCTGCGTCTTTCTTTTCAAATATACATTTCCAGCAAAATAAAATTCAATTTATTAAATTCTTTTAAAATAAACCACTCATTTGTAAATATTTTATCTAACCTGAACATTCTTTTTCCTACCTTTGCCCGTTTTTTTCTTAGGCCTGAAAGCCTGGGCCTTTCTTGCCCAGCCAGGCCCGAGTTAGGTAACTGGGCTGCTGCTAAGCTCCTCACCACCACCCCCCTGTCACGTTACCCGGGGCAACGGTGTCAGCCACAAGGGTCAGGGTGCGCGCGCAGCAGGAGCAGGTGAGACTCTGTTCCGCGCTCGGCTCGGGGGGGGCGGGGCTCTCGAGAGTGCGGATCGGGTTACCCCGGCAACGGGAGTGCGGGCCGGCTGGGGCTTGGAGAGCGCGGCTCTCGGCCGGGTGGGGCGGGGCTTGGAGAGCGCGGCTCTCGGCCGGGGGGGCGGGGCTTGGAGAGCGCGGCTCTCGGCCGGGGGGGGCGGGGCTTGGAGAGCGCGGCTCTCGGCCGGGGGGGTGGGGCTTGGAGAGCGCGGCTCTCGGCCGGGGCTCGGAGAGCACAGCTCTCGGCCGGGGGAAGCGGGGCTCGGAGAGCTGGGCTCTCGGCAGTGCGGGGCGGCGCGGCAGGGTTACCACGGCAACCGGGCGTGGCCGTGCCTGTCTCTCAGCCTCAAGCCCTCCCTTCCTCCCTCCCCCCCCCGCCTTCCTTCCCCCCCCCCCGCCTTCCTTCCCCCCCCCCCGCCTTCCTTCCCCCCCCCGCCTTCCTTCCCCCCCGCCCCCTTCCCTTCCCCCCCGCCCCCTTCCCTTCCCCCCCCTTCCCTTCCCCCCCGCCCCCTTCCCTTCCCCCGCCCCCTTCCCTTCCCCCGCCCCCTTCCCTTCCCCCGCCCTCCCTTCCCCCCCCCCGCCCTCCCTTCCCCCCCCCGCCCTCCCTTCCCCCCCCCGCCCTCCCTTCCCCCCCCGCCCTCCCTTCCCCCCCCCGCCCTCCCTTCCCTTCCCCCCCCCCGCCCTCCCTTCCCTTCCCCCCCCCGCCCTCCCTTCCCTTCCCCCCCCCCGCCCTCCCTTCCCTTCCCCCCCCCGCCCTCCCTTCCCTTCCCCCCCCCGCCCTCCCTTCCCTTCCCCCCCCCGCCCTCCCTTCCCTTCCCCCCCCCGCCCTCCCTTCCCTTCCCCCCCCCCGCCCTCCCTTCCCTTCCCCCCCCCCGCCCTCCCTTCCCTTCCCCCCCCCCCGCCTCCCTTCCCTTCCCCCCCCCCCGCCCTCCCTTCCCCCCCCCGCCCTCCTTCCCCCCCCCCCTCCCTTCCCTTCCCCCCCTCCCTTCCCTTCCCCCCCCCTCCCTTCCCTTCCCCCCCCCCCCCCCCCCTCCCTTCCCTTCCCCCCCCCCTCCCTTCCCTTCCCCCCCCCTCCCTTCCCTTCCCCCCCCCCCCCCCCCCCCCTCCCTTCCCTTCCCCCCCCCCTCCCTTCCCTTCCCCCCCCCCTCCCTTCCCTTCCCTTCCCCCCCCCCTCCCTTCCCTTCCCCCCCCCCCTCCCTTCCCTTCCCCCCACCCTCCCTTCCCCCCCCCTCCCTTCCCCCCCCCTCCCTTCCCCCCCCCTCCCTTCCCCCCCCCCTCCCTTCCCCCCCCCTCCCTTCCCCCCCCCTCCCTTCCCTTCCCCCCCCCCCTCCCTTCCCCCCCCTCCCTTCCCCCCCTCCCTTCCATTCCCCCCCCCCTCCCTTCCCTTCCCCCCCCCCCTCCCTTCCCTTCCCCCCCCCGCCCTCCCTTCCCTTCCCCCCCCGCCCTCCCTTCCCTTCCCCCCCCCCCCGCCCTCCCTTCCCTTCCCCCCCCCCCGCCCTCCCTTCCCTTCCCCCCCCCCCCGCCCTCCCTTCCCCCCCCCCCGCCCTCCCTTCCCCCCCCCCCCCCGCCCTCCCTTCCCCCCCCCCCGCCCTCCCTTCCCTTCCCCCCCCGCCCTCCCTTCCCTTCCCCCCCCCGCCCTCCCTTCCCCCCCCCCCGCCCTCCCTTCCCCCCCCCCCGCCCTCCCTTCCCTTCCCCCCCCCGCCCTCCCTTCCCTTCCCCCCCCCGCCCTCCCTTCCCTTCCCCCCCCCGCCCTCCCTTCCCTTCCCCCCCCCGCCCTCCCTTCCCTTCCCCCCCCCCGCCCTCCCTTCCCTTCCCCCCCCCCCGCCCTCCCTTCCCTTCCCCCCCCCCCGCCCTCCCTTCCCTTCCCCCCCCCCGCCCTCCCTTCCCTTCCCCCCCCCGCCCTCCCTTCCCTTCCCCCCCCCCCCCCGCCCTCCCTTCCCTTCCCCCCCCCCCCCCGCCCTCCCTTCCCTTCCCCCCCCCCGCCCTCCCTTCCCTTCCCCCCCCCGCCCTCCCTTCCCTTCCCCCCCCCGCCCTCCCTTCCCTTCCCCCCCCCCTTCCCTTCCCCCCCCCCTTCCCTTCCCCCCCCCCTTCCCTTCCCCCCCCCCTTCCCTTCCCCCCCCCCTTCCCTTCCCCCCCCCCTTCCCTTCCCCCCCCCCTTCCCTTCCCCCCCCCCCTTCCCTTCCCCCCCCCCCGCCCTCCCCTTCCCTTCCCCCCCCCGCCCTCCCTTCCCTTCCCCCCCCCCGCCCTCCCTTCCCTTCCCCCCCCGCCCTCCCTTCCCTTCCCCCCCCCGCCTCCCTTCCCTTCCCCCCCCCCGCCCTCCCTTCCCTTCCCCCCCCCCGCCCTCCCTTCCCTTCCCCCCCCCCCCGCCCTCCCTTCCCTTCCCCCCCCCCCGCCCTCCCTTCCCTCCCCCCCCCCGCCCTCCCTTCCCCCCCCCCGCCCTCCCTTCCCTCCCCCGCCCTCCCTTCCCTCCCCCCCCCGCCCTCCCTTCCCTCCCCCCCCGCCCTCCCTTCCCTCCCCCCCCCGCCCTCCCTTCCCTCCCCCCCCCGCCCTCCCTTCCCTCCCCCCCCCCGCCCTCCCTTCCCTCCCCCCCCCCGCCCTCCCTTCCCTCCCCCCCCCGCCCTCCCTTCCCTCCCCCCCCCGCCCTCCCTTCCCTCCCCCCCCCGCCCTCCCTTCCCTCCCCCCCCCCGCCCTCCCTTCCCTCCCCCCCCCCCGCCCTCCTTCCCTCCCCCCCCCCCGCCCTCCCTTCCCTCCCCCCCCCCGCCCTCCCTTCCCTCCCCCCCCCCGCCCTCCCTTCCCTCCCCCCCCCCCGCCCTCCCTTCCCTTCCCCCCCCGCCCTCCCTTCCCTTCCCCCCCCGCCCTCCCTTCCCTTCCCCCCCCCCCGCCCTCCCTTCCCTTCCCCCCCCCCCGCCCTCCCTTCCCCCCCCCCGCCCTCCCTTCCCTTCCCCCCCCCCCCGCCCTCCCCTTCCCCCCCCGCCCTCCCTTCCCTTCCCCCCCCGCCCTCCCTTCCCTTCCCCCCCCCGCCCTCCCTTCCCTTCCCCCCCCCGCCCTCCCTTCCCTTCCCCCCCCCCGCCCTCCCTTCCCTTCCCCCCCCCCTTCCCTTCCCCCCCCCCTTCCCTTCCCCCCCCCTTCCCTTCCCCCCCCCCGCCCTCCCTTCCTTCCCCCCCCCGCCCTCCCTTCCCTTCCCCCCCCCCGCCCTCCCTTCCCTTCCCCCCCCCGCCCTCCCTTCCCTTCCCCCCCCCCCCGCCCTCCCTTCCCTCCCCCCCCCCCCGCCCTCCCTTCCCCCCCCCCCGCCCTCCCTTCCCTCCCCCCCCCGCCCTCCCTTCCCTCCCCCCCCCCGCCCTCCCCTTCCCTCCCCCCCCCCCTTCCCTCCCCCCCCCGCCCTCCTTCCCTCCCCCCCCGCCCTCCCTTCCCTCCCCCCCCCCGCCCTCCCTTCCCTCCCCCCCCCCGCCCTCCCTTCCCTCCCCCCCCCCCGCCCTCCCTTCCCTCCCCCCCCCCCCTCCCCCCCCCCCCCGCCCTCCCTTCCCTCCCCCCCCCGCCCCTCCCTTCCCTTCCCCCCCCGCCTCCCTTCCCTTCCCCCCCCCGCCCTCCCTTCCCTTCCCCCCCCCCGCCCTCCCTTCCCTTCCCCCCCCCGCCCTCCCTTCCCTTCCCCCCCCCGCCCTCCCTTCCCTTCCCCCCCCCCCGCCCTCCCTTCCCTTCCCCCCCCCCGCCCTCCCTTCCCTTCCCCCCCCCCGCCCTCCCTTCCCTTCCCCCCCCCCGCCCTCCCTTCCCTTCCCCCCCCCCGCCCTCCCTTCCCTTCCCCCCCCCGCCCTCCCTTCCCCCCCCCCTCCCTTCCCCCCCCCCCTCCCTTCCCCCCCCCGCCCTCCCTTCCCTTCCCCCGCCCTCCTTCCCTTCCCCCCCCCCGCCCTCCCCCCCCCCCGCCCTCCCTTCCCTTCCCGCCCTCCCTTCCCTTCCCCCCCCCCGCCCTCCCTTCCCTTCCCCCCCCCGCCCTCCCTTCCCTTCCCCCCCCCCGCCCTCCCTTCCCTTCCCCCCCCCCGCCCTCCCTTCCCTTCCCCCCCCCCGCCCTCCCTTCCCCCCCCCCCCCGCCCTCCCTTCCCTTCCCCCCCCCCCGCCCTCCCTTCCCTTCCCCCCCCCGCCCTCCCTTCCCTTCCCCCCCCCCGCCCTCCCTTCCCTTCCCCCCCCCCGCCCTCCCTTCCCTTCCCCCCCCCCGCCCTCCCTTCCCTTCCCCCCCCCGCCCTCCCTTCCCTTCCCCCCCCCCGCCCTCCCTTCCCTTCCCCCCCCCGCCCTCCCTTCCCTTCCCCCCCCCGCCCTCCCTTCCCTTCCCCCCCCCCGCCCTCCCTTCCCTTCCCCCCCCCCGCCCTCCCTTCCCTTCCCCCCCCCCCGCCTCCCTTCCCTTCCCCCCCCGCCCTCCCTTCCCTTCCCCCCCCCCGCCCTCCCTTCCCTTCCCCCCCCCGCCCTCCCTTCCCTTCCCCCCCCCCGCCCTCCCTTCCCTTCCCCCCCCCCGCCCTCCCTTCCCTTCCCCCCCCCCGCCCTCCCTTCCCTTCCCCCCCCCCGCCCTCCCTTCCCTTCCCCCCCCCGCCCTCCCTTCCCTTCCCCCCCCCCGCCCTCCCTTCCCTTCCCCCGCCCTCCCTTCCCTTCCCCCGCCCTCCCTTCCCTTCCCCCCCCCCCGCCCTCCCTTCCCTTCCCCCCCCCCCGCCCTCCCTTCCCTTCCCCCCCCTTCCCTTCCCGCCCCCGCCCTCCCTTCCCTTCCCCCCCCCCCGCCCTCCCTTCCTTCCCCCCCCCCCCCGCCCTCCCTTCCCTTCCCCCCCCCCCCCGCCCTCCCTTCCCTTCCCCCCCCCCGCCCTCCCTTCCCTTCCCCCCCCCGCCCTCCCTTCCCTTCCCCCCCCCCGCCCTCCCTTCCCTTCCCCCCCCCCGCCCTCCCTTCCCTTCCCCCCCCCGCCCTCCCTTCCCTTCCCCCCCCCGCCCTCCCTTCCCTTCCCCCCCCCGCCCTCCCTTCCCTTCCCCCCCCCGCCCTCCCTTCCCTTCCCCCCCCCCGCCCTCCCTTCCCTTCCCCCCCCCGCCCTCCCTTCCCCCCCGCCCTCCCTTCCTTCCCCCCCCGCCCTCCCTTCCCTTCCCCCCCCCGCCCTCCCTTCCCTTCCCCCCCCGCCCTCCCCTTCCCTTCCCCCCCCGCCCTCCCTTCCCTTCCCCCCCCCGCCCTCCCTTCCCTTCCCCCCCCGCCCTCCCTTCCCTTCCCCCCCCCGCCCTCCCTTCCCTTCCCCCCCCCGCCCTCCCTTCCCTTCCCCCCCCCGCCCTCCCTTCCCTTCCCCCCCCGCCCTCCCTTCCCTTCCCCCCCCCGCCCTCCCTTCCCTTCCCCCCCCCGCCCTCCCTTCCCTTCCCCCCCCCGCCCTCCCTTCCCTTCCCCCCCCCCGCCCTCCCTTCCCTTCCCCCCCCCCCGCCCTCCCTTCCCTTCCCCCCCCCCGCCCTCCCTTCCCTTCCCCCCCCCCGCCCTCGCTTCCCTTCCCCCCCCCCCGCCCTCGCTTCCCTTCCCCCCCCCCGCCCTCCCTTCCCCCCCCCGCCCTCCCTTCCCCCCCCCGCCCTCCCTTCCCCCCCCCGCCCTCCCTTCCCCCCCCCGCCCTCCCTTCCCTTCCCCCCCCCGCCCTCCCTTCCCTTCCCCCCCCGCCCTCCCTTCCCTTCCCCCCCCCCGCCCTCCCTTCCCCCCCCCCCGCCCTCCCTTCCCCCCCCCCGCCCTCCCTTCCCCCCCCCCGCCCTCCCTTCCCTTCCCCCCCCCGCCCTCCCTTCCCTTCCCCCCCCCCGCCCTCCCTTCCCCCCCCCCGCCCTCCCTTCCCCCCCCCCGCCCTCCCTTCCCCCCCCCCCGCCCTCCCTTCCCCCCCCGCCCTCCCTTCCCCCCCCCGCCCTCCCTTCCCCCCCCCCGCCCTCCCTTCCCCCCCCCGCCCTCCCTTCCCCCCCCCCCCGCCCTCCCTTCCCCCCCCCCCGCCCTCCCTTCCCCCCCCCCGCCCTCCCTCCCTTCCCCCCCCCGCCCTCCCTTCCCTTCCCCCCCGCCCTCCCTTCCCTTCCCCCCACCCTCCCTTCCCTTCCCCCCCGCCCTCCCTTCCCTTCCCCCCCGCCCTCCCTTCCCTTCCCCCCCGCCCTCCCTTCCCTTCCCCCCGCCCTCCCTTCCCTTCCCCCCCGCCCTCCCTTCCCTTCCCCCCCGCCCTCCCTTCCCTTTCCCCCCCCGCCCTCCCTTCCCTTCCCCCCCTCCCTTCCCCCCCGCCCTCCCTTCCCTTCCCCCCCGCCCTCCCTTCCCTTCCCCCCCGCCCTCCCTTCCCTTCCCCCCCGCCCTCCCTTCCCCTTCCCCCCCCTCCCCTTCCCTTCCCCCCCGCCCTCCCTTCCCTTCCCCCCCCCCGCCCTCCCTTCCCTTCCCCCCCCGCCCTCCCTTCCCTCCCCCCCCGCCCTCCCTTCCCTTCCCCCCCCGCCCTCCCTTCCCTCCCCCCCCGCCCTCCCTTCCCTTCCCCCCCCCGCCCTCCCTTCCCTTCCCCCCCCCGCCCTCCCTTCCCTTCCCCCCCCCGCCCTCCCCTTCCCTTCCCCCCCCGCCCTCCCTTCCCTTCCCCCCCCGCCCTCCCTTCCCTTCCCCCCCCGCCCTCCCTTCCCTTCCCCCCCCGCCCTCCCTTCCCTTCCCCCCCCGCCCTCCCTTCCCTTCCCCCCCCCCGCCCTCCCTTCCCTTCCCCCCCCGCCCTCCCTTCCCTTCCCCCCCCGCCCTTCCCTTCCCCCCCCGCCCTTCCCTTCCACCCCCCGCCCTCCCTTCCCTTCCCCCCCCCGCCCTCCCTTCCCTTCCCCCCCCCCGCCCTCCCTTCCCTTCCCCCCCCCCGCCCTCCCTTCCCTTCCCCCCCCCCGCCCTCCCTTCCCTTCCCCCCCCCCGCCCTCCCTTCCCTTCCCCCCCCCCGCCCTCCCTTCCCTCCCCCCCCCCCGCCCTCCTTCCCTTCCCCCCCCGCCCTCCCTTCCCTCCCCCCCCCCCGCCCTCCCTTCCCTCCCCCCCCCCCGCCCTCCCCTTCCCTCCCCCCCCCCCGCCCTCCCTTCCCTCCCCCCCCCCTGCCCTCCCTTCCCTCCCCCCCCGCCCTCCCTTCCCTCCCCCCCCCGCCCTCCCTCCCCCCCCCCCCCCCTCCCTCCCCCCCCCGCCCTCCCTTCACCCCCCCCGCCCTCCCTTCCCCCCCCCCGCCCTCCCTTCCCCCCCCCCGCCCTCCCTTCCCCCCCCCCCGCCCTCCCTTCCCTCCCCCCCGCCCTCCCTTCCCTTCCCCCCTCCCCCTTCCCTTCCCCCCTCCCCTCCCTTCCCCCCCCCTCCCTTCCCCCCCCCTCCTTCCCCCCCCCTCCCTTCCCCCCCCTCCCTTCCCTTCCCCCCCCCTCCCTTCCCTTCCCCCCCCTCCCTTCCCTTCCCCCCCCTCCCTTCCCTTCCCCCCCCTCCCTTCCCTTCCCCCCCTCCCTTCCCTTCCCCCCCCTCCCTTCCCTTCCCCCCCCGCCCTCCCTTCCCTTCCCCCCCCCGCCCTCCCTTCCCTTCCCCCCCCCCGCCCTCCCTTCCCTTCCCCCCCCCCGCCCTCCCTTCCCCCCCCCCCGCCCTCCCTTCCCTTCCCCCCCCCCGCCCTCCCTTCCCTTCCCCCCCCCGCCCTCCCTTCCCTTCCCCCCCCCCGCCCTCCCTTCCCTTCCCCCCCCCCGCCCTCCCTTCCCTTCCCCCCCCCCTCCCTTCCCTTCCCCCCCCTCCCTTCCCCCCCCCCGCCCTCCCTTCCCTCCCCCCCCCCGCCCTCCCTTCGCTCCCCCCCCCGCCCTCCCTTCCCTCCCCCCCCCGCCCTCCCTTCCCTCCCCCCCCCCGCCCTCCCTTCCCTCCCCCCCCCGCCCTCCCTTCCCTCCCCCCCCCGCCCTCCCTTCCCTCCCCCCCCCGCCCTCCCTTCCCTCCCCCCCCCGCCCTCCCTTCCCTCCCCCCCCCCGCCCTCCCTTCCCTCCCCCCCCCCGCCCTCCCTTCCCTCCCCCCCCCCGCCCTCCCTTCCCTCCCCCCCCGCCCTCCCTTCCCTCCCCCCCCGCCCTCCCTTCCCTCCCCCCCCGCCCTCCCTTCCCTCCCCCCCCGCCCTCCCTTCCCTCCCCCCGCCCTCCCTTCCTTCCCCCCCGCCCTCCCTTCCCTTCCCCCCCGCCCTCCCTTCCCTTCCCCCCCCGCCCTCCCTTCCCTTCCCCCCCTTCCCTTCCCCCCCCCCTTCCCTTCCCCCCCCTCCCTTGCCCCCCCTCCCTTGCCCCCCCCCTCCCTTGCCCCCCCTCCCTTGCCCCCCCTCCCTTGCCCTCCCTTCCCCCTCCCTTCCCCCCCCCGCCCTCCCTTCCCCCCCCCGCCCTCCCTTCCCCCCCCTCCCTTCCCCCCCCGCCCTCCCTTCCCCTCCCCGCCCTCCCTTCCCCCTCCCCGCCCTCCCTTCCCCCTCCCCGCCCTCCCTTCCCCCTCCCCGCCCTCCCTTCCCCCTCCCCGCCCTCCCTTCCCCTCCCCGCCTCCCTTCCCCCTCCCCGCCCTCCCTTCCCTCCCCCCTCCTCTCCCCCCCCTCCCTTCCCCCCCCGCTCCCTTCCCCCCCCCCCTCCCTTCCCCCCCCGCTCCCTTCCCCCCCCCCCCCTCCTTTCCCCCCCCCCTCCTTTCCCCCCCCTCCCCTCCCTTCCCCCCCTCCCCTCCCTTCCCCCCCCTCCCCTCCCTCCCCCCCCTCCCCTCCCTCCCCCCCCCCTCCCTTCCTCCCCCTCCCCTCCTCCCCCTCCCCTCCCTTCCCCCCCCCTCCCTCCCCCCCCCTTCCCTTCCCCCCCCCGCCCTCCCTTCCCTTCCCCCCCCCGCCCTCCCTTCCCTTCCCCCCCCCCGCCCTCCCTTCCCTTCCCCCCCCCGCCCTCCCTTCCCTTCCCCCCCCGCCCTCCCTTCCCTTCCCCCCCCCGCCCTCCCTTCCCTTCCCCCCCCGCCCTCCCTTCCCTTCCCCCCCCGCCTCCCTTCCCTTCCCCCCCCGCCCTCCCTTCCCTTCCCCCCCCCGCCCTCCTTCCCTTCCCCCCCCCGCCCTCCCTTCCCTTCCCCCCCCCGCCCTCCCTTCCCTTCCCCCCCCGCCCTCCCTTCCCTTCCCCCCCCCCGCCCTCCCTTCCCTTCCCCCCCCGCCCTCCCTTCCCTTCCCCCCCCCGCCCTCCCTTCCCTTCCCCCCCCCGCCCTCCCTTCCCTTCCCCCCCCGCCCTCCCTTCCCTTCCCCCCCCCCCTCCCTTCCCTTCCCCCCCCCTTCCCTCCCCCCCCCTTCCCTTCCCCCCCCGCCCTCCCTTCCCTTTCCCCCCCGCCCCCTTCCCTTCCCCCCCGCCCTCCCTTCCCTTCCCCCCCCGCCCTCCCTTCCCTTCCCCCCCCGCCCTCCCTTCCCTTCCCCCCCCCCGCCCTCCCTTCCCTTCCCCCCCCCGCCCTCCCTTCCCTTCCCCCCCCGCCCTCCCTTCCCTTCCCCCCCCCGCCCTCCCTTCCCTTCCCCCCCCGCCCTCCCTTCCCTTCCCCCCCCCGCCCTCCCTTCCCTTCCCCCCCCCGCCCTCCCTTCCCTTCCCCCCCCGCCCTCCCTTCCCTTCCCCCCCCCGCCCTCCCTTCCCTTCCCCCCCCCGCCCTCCCTTCCCTTCCCCCCCCGCCCTCCCTTCCCTTCCCCCCCCGCCCTCCCTTCCCTTCCCCCCCCCGCCCTCCCTTCCCTTCCCCCCCCCGCCCTCCCTTCCCTTCCCCCCCCGCCCTCCCTTCCCTTCCCCCCCCCGCCCTCCCTTCCCTTCCCCCCCCCGCCCTCCCTTCCCTTCCCCCCCCGCCCTCCCTTCCCCCCCGCCCTCCCTCCCTTCCCCCCCCGCCCTCCCTTCCCTTCCCCCCCCGCCCTCCCTTCCCTTCCCCCCCGCCTCCCTTCCTTCCCCCCCCGCCCTCCCTTCCCTTCCCCCCCGCCCTCCTCCCTTCCCCCCCCGCCCTCCCTTCCCTTCCCCCCCCGCCCTCCCTTCCCTTCCCCCCGCCCTCCCTTCCCTTCCCCCCCCGCCCTCCCTTCCCTTCCCCCCCCCTCCCTTCCCTTCCCCCCCCGCCCTCCCTTCCCTTCCCCCCCCGCCCTCCCTTCCCTTCCCCCCCCCGCCCTCCCTTCCTTCCCCCCCCCGCCCTCCTTCCCTTCCCCCCCCGCCCTCCCTTCCCTTCCCCCCCCCGCCCTCCTTCCCTTCCCCCCCCCGCCCTCCCTTCCCTTCCCCCCCCCGCCCTCCCTTCCCTTCCCCCCCCCGCCCTCCCTTCCCTTCCCCCCCCCCCGCCCTCCCTTCCCTTCCCCCCCCCCGCCCTCCCTTCCCTTCCCCCCCCCGCCCTCCCTTCCCTTCCCCCCCCCCGCCCTCCCTTCCCTTCCCCCCCCCCGCCCTCCCTTCCCTTCCCCCCCCCCCGCCCTCCCTTCCCTTCCCCCCCCCGCCCTCCCTTCCCTTCCCCCCCCCGCCCTCCCTTCCCTTCCCCCCCCCGCCCTCCCTTCCCTTCCCCCCCCCCGCCCTCCCTTCCCTTCCCCCCCCCCGCCCTCCCTTCCCTTCCCCCCCCCCGCCCTCCCTTCCCTTCCCCCCCCCGCCCTCCCTTCCCTTCCCCCCCCCCGCCCTCCCTTCCCCCCCCCCCGCCCTCCCTTCCCTTCCCCCCCCCCCGCCCTCCCTTCCCTTCCCCCCCCCCGCCCTCCCTTCCCTTCCCCCCCCCCGCCCTCCCTTCCCTTCCCCCCCCCGCCCTCCCTTCCCTTCCCCCCCCCGCCCTCCCTTCCCTTCCCCCCCCCCTTCCCTTCCCCCCCCGCCCTCCCTTCCCTTCCCCCCCCCCGCCCTCCCTTCCCTTCCCCCCCCCCCGCCCTCCCTTCCCTTCCCCCCGCCCTCCCTCCCTTCCTTCCCCCCCCCGCCCTCCCTTCCCTTCCCCCCCCCCGCCCTCCCTTCCCTTCCCCCCCCCGCCCTCCCTTCCCTTCCCCCCCCCCGCCCTCCCTTCCCTTCCCCCCCCGCCCTCCCTTCCCTTCCCCCCCCGCCCTCCCTTCCCTTCCCCCCCCCGCCCTCCCTTCCCTTCCCCCCCCGCCCTCCTTCCCTTCCCCCCCCCGCCCTCCCTTCCCCCCCCCGCCCTCCCTTCCCTTCCCCCGCCCTCCTTCCCTTCCCCCGCCCTCCCTTCCCTTCCCCCCCCGCCCTCCTTCCCTTCCCCCCCCCGCCCTCCCTTCCCCCCCCCCCCGCCCTCCCTTCCCCCCCCCGCCCTCCCCTTCCCCCCCCGCCCTCCCTTCCCCCCCGCCCTCCCTTCCCCCCCCGCCCTCCCTTCCCCCCCCCCCCTCCCTTCCCCCCCGCCCTCCCTTCCCTTCCCCCGCCCTCCCTTCCCTTCCCCCGCCCTCCCTTCCCTTCCCCCGCCCTCCCCTTCCCTTCCCCCCCCGCCCTCCCTTCCCTTCCCCCCCCGCCCTCCCTTCCCTTCCCCCCCGCCCTCCCTTCCCTTCCCCCCCCGCCCTCCCT